>NW_008824673.1:198503-217865 GCF_000699105.1 Pygoscelis adeliae | reverse complement strand
CAAATATCTATGAGGAAAAATACTAAGGCAATCGGAATCTAACGAATCAAGATAAATGAAGGGATTTATTAAAGAAAATATGTAGTTTGGGGTTTTTTTTGGTTTACTGTAACAATTTGGAGGAGTTTCTTCTTCGTGTGGGGAACGGAGGCAGAGATGCTTGTTGTGCGTAGGTGAAGCCAGTACAAGAGAGATGGCGGTAACTCTCTGGCGTATTCTAGCAGTGTCAGGAAAATATATTTTTACCTTTGCGATTTCTTCTGTGAACCAGAGTTTTGAGTGCAGGGCAGACTTAGGGCTTTTGGGGGTGAAGAATCCCATAAGCTGTGGGCTTTCGATGCAACCTCCTCTCTCCATCTTCCAAGGAACATGCTACCTCTTATCTGTCCCCTCTTATCCATTCTTCTACTTCCATCATCTTTCATCTGCCCTTAATTAACTTTTCCCATTCTGCTGAGTGTACGTACTCCTGAGATTAACGTAAGAGGGAGTGCAAAGTTTCAAGAGAATTGAAAATCAATTTTTCTGTCTTCATGTACCTGTCAAGGATTGAGTGCCAAGGCTGGAATTCGTCCTCCGATAGCTGATGGTATCACCTCCACCTAAATCACCTTTCTAGCACTGCTTAAGATATATTAGCCTTAGCACCCTGGCTGCAATCCAGTTCAAGTACAAAGCTTTTGGTGAAATAGGGAAGCGGTGTCTGTCTGTTAGAGTAGAGGGGCTGAAGTCAATGCCAACTCCTCCGCATCTGGCAAAAATGTGGTTGTGGAGCGAGAGGAAACAATGAATGGTCAAAACTCCTGGGTCCTCGTCTCTGACAAAAGCTAAGCCCTGGTGTTTATAAAAAGGATTGAACATCGGGGCCCTTGAGAGAAACTTATTCTGCTGCTGATCTATGTGATTGGGGAGGGGGGGGCCCTGCTTCTACATCTAATCGCTTGCAGGCATGTGATTACAACATTAAATGGTCATGGACTAGGTCAGTTTTTAATTAGCTGAGCCACATGATAGGCTTTCACACTGCCAGCAAACTCTTTCCTTATTGATGTCTAGTCTGATGTTACAAAATAGCAGCTGTGCCAGTGAAATAGATTTATAGGTTAAATCATGTTGTGTAGCAGATTGTATTTCCCAATCCCGAGCTGTTTTGCTCTGATCTGGATGGGACACGGTGGGTCTAAATTTCAGCATGCAGCAAGTCTCTCTTTTTGTTCAAATGTGTTGTGTAGCGTGCAATAAATAAGAAAAATAATGCTCCAAAATGCTTGGGAAGTTAGAAACAGGGAACCATGGCCGTTACAAGGACTCACATGATACTGTGGTCCGGTGGAATCAAATGCCGTTGCTGATTGAATCACATGGTTTTGTATTAGTAACAACCAGTACACCCCTTTCCTCCCCAGTAGGACTAAATATAGTCCCGAGAAACTCCAACCAGTGAGGACTGGCACCAGATTGTGACTTTTCCACAAGCCCTGTGTAATGGCCGGTATACGACCGTACTGTTCCAGGAGCAGATGGCAGAGCAGGCTGCACGTTTCTGAGTCAGTCAACTTCCCCCTTTCCCCTTCCCTGCAAGGAGGGATGTATCCTGTGCTGGCTTTACGCATCGCTTCGCATCCGTCATCTTGCATTGGAAAGAGCAAATGTATGACTCTGGTTTTCCTGGCCCACACGTGGAAGATAACAGTCCCCCCATTTCCCTCCCTGCTAAGTGATGGGGGTGGAGGAGGTGGTCCCCCGGTGATTAGATGCGCCATGACCCTTCCAACTTAGATGCACAAATCTGTTTTCCTAAATGTACATCTTGACACTCACGCACTGTACACATGCTCTGCCCTTGACCCCTGTTGCATGCGAACTATAAAAGTTTTCCATTTATTTCCTGGAGGTCTGGAGATTTCAAACAATGCTGTCCCTTTGAGCCATCCAGGTCTGGAGTGTATTTAAGTGCCGAAGTATAGCCAAGTTTGAACACACGGAGATCTCTCAAAAATGTGCACGTGAGCAAATCTTTCCTTATCGTACTCTTCTCCTGAGCCAAGGAAGAAGTCCCTGGTGATGCTGATCTCCAAGCCGGGGCACATTCTGGGGAGGGTTTAATCTCCCCTGAAAGTCTGGTGCTGATCGCTTGTGAAGTCAGGGCTTCCAACCTGTTGCGGTGTTGATGGTTCATAAATTCATCAAATTTTGGGCTCGGAGACCACTAGTATGATGATTTTTTTATTTCCCCTGTAAGATAGGCTGTTTAATTATGGTTCTTCAGTTACACTTTATATGCTTTTTTCCTCACTTTTGTAATTAGGTTTAGCCTAGTTCGTTTATGCCTTATTTTCTGTCAGCCTGGAAGCTCATTTGATTAAACCTGACTTGGAGCCAGGGCCACGCTGCCCGACACTGAACTTGGGCACTTTCCTGCCCTAAAGAGGAAGGGAGGAATCTAGTACAGACCATTTACCCACAACTATTGCCAGTTACTGACATTCGCTGTTACCTTTTCAAAGGACATGTGCTAAACGAGGAAGCTCTGCATTGCTCTTTTGGGTTGGTTCACCTGCAATTTTGATTTGAGCTTCTCGGGATCCAAGATTCACTGTAAGAAAAAGTGCTTGTATATGGAAGTTTGTCCCATATCTCTCTCAATTTAATACTTGGATTTTTCCACAGAAGTTTTGTTTTATGCAAAGCTGAGTTACACTGCCTAAGACTCGGTAGCTGAGTCAAGGATTAAAGTTGTGGTTTATGATCCTGAAGTTGAGCAAGGTTTTGGTTTTTGCAGAGCTCATTAGCTGATACGGAGTTCTGTGCTAATGCAACCTGTTGCCTCCACTGGAAGATACAGCTTTGCAGGTATGTGTGCCTTGTGCTAGGTGCCTTCACCGCCTTGGTGGCAATGAAGGAGAGCTGAGGAAGGGCTGCTTGGCTGTAAAGTCCTTTCTTCTTGCTGTTTGCTTCCTGAAGATTTGAAGTCCCGAGTCTGCCCTTGCCCTTTCAGTTATGCTCCTGGATAAGAGGAACCTGCTTATCAGCCTGCTTTGGGGATATGTTTTTGCAGAAAAACTATACATGGCTCTGTGCAGGGCAGAGTTTGGTGTGTGCAGACCCTGTGGATGACTGTTCCCTGTCCAGGATAACAAAACCTCACTGCCATCCCATTTAGCTTTAGACCCTCTGTAGTCAACGAGGAGAGGTGGGCATCTCCAGATCTTGATTTCAGCCCAAGTAAGATCTGAATTTATTATATTTTTTTTAGACATCTACAAAAACAAGTTACAGAAGATCACTAAGAGCAACTGGACCCATAATTTAGATACTGCTGTGGGTTATGTATGTAGACCTCTTCCTTATTCTGGAGGTTCATTCATCTGTTTTACTGAGCCTGGAGTTTTGGAGCATGGTGTGATAGTGGATAGGAGTCTATAGCTGCAGATGTTTTCCCAAAGGCAGCTTTTCAGCAGTTATTTTTTTGAAAAGCACAGTGTATGTGTGCGTGCATATACATTGGTATGTTACTGGTGATCATACAGGCTGCGGCAGCTGGGGGATAAATCACAAAAGATGTGTGGTCAAATAGCTGGTTGCATGGCCATGCAGTTTAATTTTTAGAAAGCCATCTATTCTGGGCTTACCACCCAGCGACGTTCTCACTGTGCCTTGCAGAAATCATCAGTTTATTGCTTAAGTTTGTCTGAGCCGGGGCCGATAGGATGGTCTGATTCTTGCTGCAACTTTCCTAGGGCATAGCAACCTTGTTCTTATGTTATAGAAGTCTGTAGGCAAATAGCTGCTCCTACTGGGTTGCCTGTAGGTCTGGTGGAGGAGTCTCCATTATGGAAGGATCTGAGCTGAAGTCAGCTCGTGGTGCTTGCCAGGGAGAGGTGGCTTATTTTGTTGGAAAATTTGTGGGAGTTTGTGATATGTGTGGAGCCTGAGTACCCAAGGCTTGTGCCTGAATTACAGGAGCAACAATGGGCTAAGGGAAGGGCTCCATTCAGGGTGCTCTGCATACTAAGGGGTAGGAGATGTTCTTGCTTTCCTCTTAGCGGATGGGAAACCAGAACAGCGCGAAAATCTGCTGCAAATCTAGGAAGTGAACCTAGGTTATCTGAGTCTTGCTTTGTTGCTTTGGCATTTTCTGTTTAATGGGCTGGCACAAGCTTGACTCTTGAAATTACTCTGGCTTCCTGTAAAGTTTGGGAGTTTGTGGTTATGCGAGGCGCTAACGGGCATCACAGAGTCCTTTCTTAGCACGTGTAGTGCAGGCTGTTTCATCAAAGCCACAGCAGCGTGCTTGTGAGACGGGTAACTCCGAGGTACTAGCATGACTTGTGGACTTTCCTCATCTTTCCTTGCAACACAGCTGACCGGTAGGTAGCCAGCGAGCCCCGCGCCTCCTCTCCTCAGCGGTTTTGGACACCATTGCTTTTTTTTTTTTTGAGTCATGGAGATGCTGTAAGTACTGCTAACGGCTTCGATAGGACAACCACTCGTCGGGCCGAGTGTGAAAATAACAGACAACTTCGCGCTGGTAAGTTGACATGGGAGATTCTTGGCTGATAAGAGTGGCATAAACATAAGAAAGGTCCTACAGAAGGAAATATTGTAAAACCAATTGTAAAACTACTGTTGATGAAATGCAGCCACTGACGTTCTCCCCCTCGCATTTTTGTCAGGGAAGGCGCTTGCGCGATCAAAGTATATTCAGTTTTGCCTGTGGGGATGAATGAAGAGCAGAATTTGGGAGAAATTCTGGTGATTCTCTTTTTTTTTAGGACGCTTGGGGTTATCCTTCGATGTTAACGGCTATTCTGCCATAGAGCTGAGTGCTTCTGCAGAGGTTTCAGTGACGTGTTAAATTCAGATATATGTATGAAACAAGATATAGCTCCCACAGGGAGGTTTTCTTGTTTCAGGACAATGCCAGTGCCTTTCATGAGAATATGTTCTTTTCATCATCCTGCCTTCCTTTTCTTATCACTACTGGCTTTGCATGTGAATTCCCAACAACAGGAGAAGGCTTGGGAGCTCCGATCCCAGTCGTATCTATTCCAAGTGTTTTTGAACATGCCAGTCAAGAAGGCACTGTAGCATAGCATAATATGAAATATTTTGAGTGTCCTGCTGTAGGTCTTGCCTTTATAAACAGAAGCCATTCCAGAAGTTTTGCAAGGATTGATAGGATCAGGATGTATTTGTTAGCAGGGAGGGCTGGCTGAGCTATAGCAGTTGTAACTCGCCCTCAATGTGAAATGGGAAGTTGAATCTGTTGTGTTCTGTGTGTGGCTGTGAGGGAAGAAGGGCTTAAAAATGAGGAGAGACTTCTCGATTTGAGATACATTTTCAGAATAAAATGTTATGTGTTGCGAAAGTGATTTGGGACGTGCTAATGGTATGCTACCTTGATTTTAGTCTTAATTAAAAGAACATACCCAACTCTTAGATGTGGAAGCACGTACATGGGGTGTAAAGTGAAATGGAACACTTCAGTTGACCTGAAATGAAGATTTTTTTTTTTAATTCCCCCCCCCCTCCTCCCTGACTTTGCTGTTTCTTTGCAGAAAGCTCAAGGTTTTCAGTTTGTTTTTTCCTGATCTGGAATAAAACCATGGTTCAAAATCTGAATGTCTTCTGAGATGGACCTTACCTTCTCTGCAGTGCTGGACTTCTGCTTGGATCCAGCTTCAGCAGAGCAGCCCACAGCTGGCTGTCGCTGGCGCCGATGGGAAGTTTACAAGGGCTTGCAGCTGCACCCGTTCAGACGGCTGCACTGAGTCCGTTCCAAAAGTCTCTGTTTTTAGCTCCGGGGGTGGACACTACAAATCACGAGTAGCTTTTGTATTATGGTTACACCAAGGAATGCTGATCACGAACTCAACTCCCTCAGTGGTGGGTATGCTGTATGTCTCTCGGCATCCACGGCCTCGGAGTCTGAATGCCGTAGGACCCCTTTGGGTACCTAGCCTAGTTGGAGAAAGCAAGAGTACAAGCACGATAAGGCATGGTGTGGGTGGACATACCTGAACGGGCTTGTTTGAAATGGTGCTGCTGTGCGGATATTGGAAGAGCTTCATCCCAGGGCATCTTTCCATTGCCCTTGTTGGGATCAGACCCCGAGCCCTTGCGAGGATGAGAGCAGCTCGCCCGCTTTATGCAACTGAAATCCCGCTCTGGTTTCTTGGCGTAATGTCGACACACCCTTTTTCTTATTAATGCGAGACCCTTGGGGAAGGGAGAAGTTGATGGGGTGGGGACCCCTTGGTTTAGCTCTGCCAGTTCCCCACCCACTCTTCAGCTGGTCTGCTTGCGATCATCGTTCTGGGGAGCAGCAGACCAGGTCAATTACTCCATAACAGCTCCATCTATGACTCTTCGGTCATGCAGCTGTATCAGAATTACAACAAAAACAACCCCAGTTATCCTAGTTGGATGTGAAAGCAGATGCGTGTTCCATGAGAAGCGGTGATGCCAGAACGTGGAGGTCAATGTTGTTCAGTGTTTTTTGGCAAAAGAAAAACCTATCGTATGGAAGCTGGTGCCTGGGGAATCTACATGGAGTGGCAAGATGAGCTCTGCGCACAACTGGAGATAATGGTGCTTGGGGAGGTGATTGAGCCAGGGAATATTGGAGAGCGGCTCTGCGTGGCTGCCAGCTATCCCCCCCCAAGCCCAGTGGCCACCCTTCTTCGTGATGAAGTCATTGGAAGCAACAAAACCATTTATCCAGGAAGCCAACCTGCCTTCAGAAGGCCTGAAGGCAATAGCGAGTTTCTGGTACCTCTGGGGCTGTGTTATAAGTAGGTATTTGTATTTTTGGCCATCTGCGAATACGGGTGCTGGTGATACTGCCTCGTTCTCTCTCCGATCAGCTCAAAGCTGCCAAGTTTCTTTTCTCTTTATTTTTTTTCCAGCAAAAGGCTTTCAGCTCTTCTTTCCTGGAGAATGAGGTGCTTAGTGCTGTCAGCAACTCATGAGCCATCCCTACAGTAACAGACCGGCATCCAAGGGGATGTAGTTGATGTGTTAGTACATGTGGAAAAATCCCCCAGAGCTTCCAATTGACCCTAGAATTATTAAAAACAAAAAGTAGAGCAAGTTTTGTTCATGAAACTGGAAAACACCACTGATAATATCTTTTCAGGGCTATTTCCAACCTTCCACATTAAAAGATGATCTCAAAGTACCAAGTTTTGGGTCTGGGTTTGCAGTTTTTCCAGACTTTCGGGACTCGGAGCAGCAGAGGGATGTAGACTTGAAATAATCTTCTGGCTTCTGTTGCACAGAGACTAGCATGGTAAGAGTGACCAAACCTTCAACAGCAGGAGGGACGTGGGAGCTGATGGAGATGAGACACCAGCATGGCAAGTCAGAGCCGGTCCTCTTCTCCTGGAGAAGTATGAAGCTGACCGTCCAGGTGACGGTCAGAGCCCCATCGTAACGGTCTGTGATATGGTTTTGATGAGGTTTGCACTTTGCTCTGAAGAAATCTGCAGCTTTTCATCGTCACTCCCAAGAACTCGATCCATTCTGAAGAGCAACAATACATGGAAAATGGAATATTTTGCTTATTAAAGTAACTTGGAGTTCCAGCTCTGAGGTTGGCAACCAAACCTCAGAGAGGCTAAGGAGCTGGAGAGCACACCGCTCCCCCCTTCCAAAAGAAACCTCAGTGTGTGCCAGCACTTTTATTTATAATGTTAAAATAAGTTGAGTACATTAAAAGGTATTATTGAGGGAGCAGGACTTAAAATATATCATTTTTATGTTATTAGGCTGCTCTAAGTGAGGTGTCCTACTGCAAGCAGATAATCTGTCCCTCTGCCTAGATTCCACACTGGAACTTACTGGAAGCTTTTCACCGCAAGAATCTGCGCAAACTGATTATTTTCAAGAAAAGAAAAGGGAGATTGAGGAAAATAATATTGAAAGACACAACCTCAAACCGCGGTGGAGAAATTTCCTGACAGCAGTTCAATGTCTCATGACCACCTGATCGCTCCTGCTTATATTAGGGGTTTTAGCAGATGCCTGTAGGGGAGCTCAGCTGGCTGGGAAGGGTTTGGGGTGGGCTGCACCTGGAGCTGGGGCTGGCTGCCCCCCTTCCTTCATTCCACCCTCTCTTTTTTTTTTTTGTGTGTGTGTAGCAAGGGAAATCCTGAAGGAATCCAGACGTTTTGAGAGCGTCAAATAATCGCGTTGACCTTTGCAAACCGTTCCATCATGTTAACGTCCTGTGGTCTGAGCTGCGACACGAGGAAGTGCTGCTCTCTGGGAAAGGACGTTGGCATAATAAAGGTGTTGCAATGAAAGCCAGAATAGGCAGCCAGATACTCGGAGGAGGAGAGAGGGAAGATGTACTTGCACATCCTATCTGCGGGAGCACTGAGCATCAGGCTCGCAGAATATTTCATGTCAGAGGAAGATCTCTGTGTCCAGCTGAATTCCCTGCAGCGAGGAATTTCCAAGGGCTAATTTTTCACTGTGAAGTGCATATGCTTATTCAATAAGCACCAGGGGTTGTGTGCATGCACGTGACTGGTTTGGCAGCTCTGCTCTCCTGCATGCGAGGGTGACACATTAGATGTTTGTGCAACGCACATGCATGTGTGTGGATGGGAACACGCGTGTGCGTGCTGCTGCCCTGCTGTAACACCAAGGAGTTGAGCTCGTCTGGCAGCTCCTGCTGGAAAGGTGGCCCAGGGCTGTGGCACATAAGCGGGTGTAGGAAAGAAAACGTTCCCCTCAGGGAGGGAGGGGAGGACCACAGGCCATACGGTGGATTAATCCTTGTGTATTTGCTCACGCTCATCTTCGCAGGTGGGTGCAGAAGCCTGAATATAGCGGTGGTCAGAACTACCGCGATAGCTGGCTGAATCTGGCAGGAATAGCTTAAAAAAAGCAAGAAGAGAGAACTTATATTGTACCTAATTTGGTCAGAAAGGAGTTAAGCTGTACCCAAATGGAGCCCACAGAATTATAGAGATGAGCAAAACGAGATGCAAATTTGTATAGTCCAGGGATGATGAGAAAGTCCATTTCATTTGCCCGAGTTTTTGGGGGGAGGCGATGGACGTAGTGAGCAGGGGTGCTGGGGAGGTGGTTCTGGTTTTGATCTGCTTCTGGTGCAGGCTCGTCTGACTCTTTCTCCAGACTTTCCACATATCTGAATCCCGTAGGAGCTAAGAATAAGCTCGAAGGTTTTTAGCCAAAAAGGGCTTTCCATGTGAACGTTAGAAGCTTAAGAAGAAAACCGTTTTTCATCTTTAACTCTGAATCTCAGTAAGGCATTTTCAGGGAACTCCAGTACTGTACAAGTTGGATACTGGAGGGGAAAACTGCTTAGGCGATGGAGTGCTAAAACTTCCTATGAAGGCTCTTTGGATGATCTCTATATTATTAAAAGCGTTATTTAGTGCTATCACGGAAGTGCCTGGAGGCCATGGCTGGGATCTGTCATGCTGAGTGTGGTGCCCAGGCAGAACAAGAAACAGAGTGTAAGCAGAGGAAAGTGCAAACGAGGTAAAGGAGAGCTGTGGCGTGAGAAGGGAGGCAAGGGCAGGGGAGGAGTAGGCCAAATCACAGTGGAAAGCACTGCCTGGCTCGGGGTATCCAACACCATGTTTCTCCAGTCTCCGGGGCTTTTCTTATAGCTCTGATGCCCTGCAACTGCTGCAGCTGTAGAAAGGACGCATCCTTCTGGCTCGTCTCAACTCGGTCCCGTCTGAAAACTACAGCCACCAATCTCAAATATTGCCGACACCCAACAAATGTTTCAGCCTTGGGGGATATCAAAACAAAGCATTGGATGCTCTGACGTTTTAAGTGAGATAGGATGTGGTGGTTTGCAGCTGTAAATAAATGGCTTTGGGAAATTTTCAGACCACTTATGTGCGCGGAGGTGAAGGGAAGTCATGAACATAAACTAAGAAGCAAAGGGGAATCTATCCATTAAAATCTGTTTGTCTACAAGGGGCCTGTGTTCCTGCAGAAAGGATTCTTTGAGTTTTTTTTCTCTCTCAAACGACATCACACCTCCCTTTGATGCTTTCAGCCGCTGCAGTTTGCCTACAGCAGCAAACAGCTATAAAAAGGATGCTGCAGGCAGGCAAAACCGCCAGCTGCAACTAGCTTGGGGGCTCTGCCAAAGGGTGAGCAGACCCCAGAAAATGGATTTAGCTCCTTGGCGGAGGAACCGTGTCCATGGCTGGGTTTTCCAGGTGCGCATGTGGCTGCTGCCAGCTCAGACAGGGGGAATGCTGTGCTGGCTCTGGCCAGTGATCTGAGAGGACATGGCTGCTTGGCTTATGCCCTCTCCCCTTGGCAGCATTGGAGGGAGCTGCGGTGGCCCTCTGGGCAGTGCTGCTTGGGTAGCCCTGAAGCTCGAGACAGCCCAGCAAACAGAGGAAGCAGCCAAGTGCGGGGCTCCTTTGGGAGCCAGTGAGTCGGAGCAAGCATCGCCGGGGAGGTGGGTGAATTGGGATGGGTGACTTCTCAAAAGCAATGGCTTGCAGAGCTGGTAGAAATGCGACGGTGACCTTTACGTAGGAACTGGGGTAGCATCCTATGCCTTATCCATCCTGCAGAATTAAATCGCTGCAGCTGCTAGCGATGCTCCTTAGTGGAGCTGGTCTAGTTGAGCTATAAAAGGTTTGTGCAGACTCTGCACTTGCTAAAGCTTCATTTGTGGTGGGCCTATGTGGGGTCATTTCAGCCTCTTGCAGCAGGTGTATGGCACATGGAGGAGCTCAGAGGTCCCCCGCGTGGGGCTCAGGGCCCATGGGGAGCCGTGGGGGGTGGAGGTTCCCACCAGCACGCAGCCCAACTGCTCGAGCTAGTGTTGTGTCCAGAGCTTTGGCTTGAGCGATTTCCCATAAAATACTGGAGTGGAAAATAGGATTTTTCTAACTGTTAAGACCAAAAACTTCCTTTGGGAGATGAGAATCTTTCTGTGCTTCCAGCCCCTGCCATCAGCAGCAGTAACAGTCCCCGTGGTCAGACACACCGTGATAGCTGCTGCTGAGGCGTGTGCCAGCCTGGATCCTGGCTTGCTGCGTGGGTGAATGCACGCAAAGGGTGATAGGAATGAGGGCCGTGTTTCAGGAAAGCAGGCCAGCGCGTGTTCATCTTTATTACTCTGCCACATTTTTGTATACAAACTAATTTTTTTTTTTTCTTTTATTCTCCCCACCCCCTCTGCCCTCTGAAATCAGCACTAGTTAGTAGCAGCAGAACAAACAAGCAAGCTGTGCTGGGGCTACCTCCGACAGCTCTGATAACGCTGGGGCTCAGTGCACAGACTGCAAGTCACGGGGCTTGCTGCAATATAAATACCTCATAATTAGCTTGCAGTGTGGATTTTATTTGGAAAAAAAATTTTTTTACAGCTCTGAAATCATTTGACTAATTTTTTGCCCCGGAGGAAGCATGCAAGGAATTCAGGAGGAGAAATTGCCTTTGGTACCAAGGCGAGCGTTTAAACAGGGCACAGATGGATGCTCGCTGCAGGAGTGGCAGTGGGTTAAGAGGCCAATGTCCCTGGCTGGTTGGTGGCAGCTTACTGTCCCCTGAGCTGGGCTGGGGGTGCAAATTAGCTAGAAGCACCTCTGATGAGGATTAAGCCACTCTAGCTGAGTCAGCACTGCAGCTGGTGAGCCGTGTTTGTGGATCTCGTAATGGGACTCAGATGGGGAGATGGTAACATGCAGCTGGAGGTGAAACCACCATCCACCATGGCAGCCACCTCAGCAAAAGTCTGGCCTGGTGCCCAAGGCTGTATTGTCTGGGGTGAGGACCAGGCTCCCCTGAGAAAGCTGTTGGAGCTCTTCTTGCTTTCGTGAAACTATTTTGCCTGGACCTGAGGCTATTTTCCAGCTATTTCTCAGAGCAGGCAGCATGGACCAGCTGCTGTCCCAGTGTAAGTTTGGAGTTGCTTGGCCAAGCAGTGGGTTTTGAGCAATATCCATTTGTGAAATGGGTTTTGCAGAAGTCATTCTCTGGATTGAACTCTCCGTAGCGCCCTGTGGGGAAGACTGGTACTTTCCAGTAGGTCTCTGGCCTCCACCAGCGATGCATTGCTGTAGCGGTGGCCTTCTCCAGTGCCGAATGCCACCACGAGCTCTTGTGGGGCCCCTCCAGTGGGTAATGGGGAATGCTGACAAAAACACCAAGGCTCGTAGCTGTTTGTGATCCAAACCAGCCTTTCGGTTGCCGAGGGGCAGCCTTGTTTTTTGGCTTTGGCTGTCTCCACCTATTGAGCCCAGGGAGGCTGTCCCTGAGAGCTGTTAGTTTTGCTAGTTTGCTGGGGTGGCTGATTCTTGGTGGTTTTGGAAGAAATCTGCCTGTCCCTTCTCTCTGGTGGCTCAGCACCTTCTTGTGTCCTCCAGGTGAGTCCTCTCAAAGATTTCAGCTGGGGATGTGGCGCTTCTCCCCCTGTTCCCTTCTCCAGGACCTTCTGGGAGACTCTGATCTCTACTAGGAGTTTAGTTCCTATCTCTAGCAGTGCAGCTCCAGCTGATTCCTCCTTAGTCACGCCTCTCCCCTTTGCAAACAATAGCTAAATAAATGTTTTTCCACTCAATCCTGCAAGGGCAGAAGACTTGTTGAGGACAGCAGGCTCGGCTGCTGGCCAGCCTGGGCTTTGTCGCTGGTAGGAGACTGTGGCTTACCCTAAATCATCATGGGGCTCAGGACAGCCCGCCCAGGGGCTGCCTTTGAGAAAACATCACACGTGCTTTTTCTTTCTGTGGAGGACAATGTAGTTGGTTTTCTTGAAGTTTTATAGACTTCTGATGCACCTTAGTGGCTACTCTCTCCTTTCTGCAACGAGCAGCAGACCACCCTATTGCATTTTTGTTTTCTCCTCAAGGGGTGTCTTAAAAAGTGAGGTTTCATTGCAGCCTGGCTGTCCTTGCCATCCTTACACGTGTCTCATCCTCTCTCTTACTCGGTTTTGGCCTCAGGAGCTGTGAGGTCCCCAGACCGCCTGTGAAGGCTTTGCGCAAACTGACTTGGAGCGTATGCCGAGACCCGCAGCCCTTACGGATGGGCCGTGGGCAGAAAACCGATGTAAACTTTGAATTTGGTACATCTTGTATGGTTAGTCCTGAACAAATAGTTAAATGAGGAAAGACTAAGGGAAAATAAGCTTGCTTTCTCTTACTATTTTTATTTCTCTTTTACTGTGTGGTCTGCTCATTTTGAAATTACAGTGTTTTCTTTCCCTCTTACCCTGATTTAGGGGAAAGGTTTGAGCTCCCCCCTCCTCCTTGCTCCTTTGGATTGGCTCAGATCATCAATGGGAAAAATGAGGAGGTTTCTTAGGAATACTGTGTTCCCTCCTCATTTCCTGCCAGTTGGCATCTTTGCAACATCTCCACTGGTGCATACTTTGGGGATGCAGTGAGATTTCTCCTGTTCTTTGAGGTTTGCTGCTATTTGCTTAAATTTCAGTGAGCTCCTCTGTGCAAACACACACGCGGATTTAATTGTAAAAAGCCAATACTGAGATGAACTGTCTCTGGTTCTGTTTTCTTGGTCTATTCTGTGTTTGCTTGGGAAGGCACAGCCTCTGCTTTGGGTTTGTCACAATCCTTTCAGATAAGGTTAGACGTGTTTTGTCTCTGAATTGCAGCAAACAAAATTATTTCAATTTTTATTTGCATTCTGCACGCTTCCCGAGCCTGATGGAGTGCTCCAGTGTGAAATTTTGATCCTAGTCCGTCCCCCCCCGGCTCTTAATTTCCTGATCCAGCTGTTTTTAGTTGTGTTGTTCCTGGTAGCTGGACTCCCAGATGTGCTCGGCAGCATGGGAGCAGCAGGGTCCAGGACCACTTGCGGCTGCGTGGTGCTTGTCTGGGGCACCGCAAGGAGCGGTGCCTGGTGGCAAATGCTCGAGCGGCCGCTTCCCTCCTGAGCGCAGGTGTCCCCAAAATGCCCATGGTACAAATGTCACGTTTGCCAAAATACCTCCCATTCTCTCGGGTGGTCTTGCAGCTAGCGAGATCCTTCATCGCGGCAGCCAAAAATGGCTGAGGAGGGATGCCAGTGTTGGTGGCCCTTTCCTGGGATGAGCATCTGCCAAACATGCTGCCCGAAGGCGCTCCAGCTCATTTCTCGTAACCCCTCGAAACGTAGCCTGTTTGGGCTGTATTGATGTGGGTTGGGTTTGAACAGGCTGTTAGCTCCGTATACCATTACCAGTTCCCAGAGCCTGGAAAAACACCAAATTCTTTCTACGGTGAGTCACCTTCCAAAGGGGTGCTACCTCGAGCCCAGGGCTTGCCCCGCATTGATGCTAGCCTTAGGGCAAGTCATTTTAATACCCCTAGTACTTGTTTCCTCAAATTAATTTGAGGATGCTTCTGATAGAGGCACAGCACAGGCTCCAGGAAATTAAACACTAGCAACAAATGCCACACAGTAGATGTCTTCAAAGATTTCAGGCATCCTATTCCAGCCTCTCAAACCATCCAGACCAGCTGTAATGAGAGAAAGGCGGAGGGAAGGAAGAACCACGTTTCCTTAAGGAAGTTAATTGAGAGATGCAGAGCATATTCAAGCATGGATCCAGCTCTAGAAGAATAAATTCCATGGCCTGGGCTGTCAGGAAGTCTTGAGGATTAATGTAGATTTTGACGTTGGATTTGAGCTCTTTTTTGGCTTAGGTTCCTTGCCTGGAAAATACTGATTTGATGATTCATCACCACTTCATGAGGGTTGCGAGGACTAGCAAAATGGTACCTGAATGCAGAAAGATCGTAATAATGCTTTGCGTTTGAATAGGAAATTATCTTATTTCCTTTCTTTAACCTATCTGTGATGCATGGCTACTCTGGGTTTTCCCCTGTAACTAGTGATACACATTTGATGTGTCTAATTGATGGAAAGCAGGAGGTGGAATGACATCATCCCGCCCTGCCTTCCCACTGCGGAAATTTAATCTCACTTTACAGAAGTAAACCTTTCCTTTTTTCTTTTTTTTTCTTTTTCTGTTTGCACAGAATCCTTGCCCTTTTTCAGAATGGGCTAAGTGTGAAAAGAGATTGGAAGGTGATACAAGAAGTAGGTCACTGTCACTTATTCTTCCTCAGCTTTTTTCCCCTTAGTTCAACCGCATCTTTTCCAACTTGCATCCTTTTTCCTCTCTATCTTTGATTAGATAGCAGGACCTTTCCCAAATCATATTTATTGTTTCTAATAAAGCTGAATGCATCGTCTGAGCATTAAAAAAAAAAAAAACCTTGTAAAGAAGATGCTAGGTGAATCCGTGGTTCTTGTGAGCCAGGTACTCTGTGATGTTGGCTCATAATTGGATGATGGCTGCAAATAGCTGAAAACCGAAATTCTTCTCCTTGGAAAGTTCCTGTATCTTATGAAAGGAAGGTCCTATCTGGGGTGAGTAACAGTGCACTTGAGGAAACTTATGTGGAGCGATGTCTATCAGGAATATTACTGAAAAAGGGGCAATTTTTAATTTTGATAATGTCAGAAATAGCAAATTTTGCCTGTATAGTTAGTAAGTTAATAGTTACGCAACGGAAGGGTGCGACAAAACACTTACAGCTGCTGTGAAATTTCTCCAATGAACTTTTTATTAATATTGACGTGTTTCCACAAGGAGAAAAAACCCCACAGCTTTTCCATGGAAAACTTCTCTGTTTAAAAGCTTTCAGTTTGGTTGTGCTAAGGGTGTCTATAAACCCTTTTATTAAAATGTTATCAGGTCTGATGCATGGTCTAGGAAAACTTCTCCTTCCTGTTACCGGTCCTTCATTTCTTCAGTCTTCATCTGGTCTGTGACCTGGATGCTGTCACCCATGTTGTTTTTGTTTTGTTTTGTTTTTAATACTTTATCTTCCCATCACCAATGAGCTAATAATTCAAGTTTTAGGTTGAGCTAAGTAAATTTGGAAGCAGGCTCATGTTTTGTCTTATTTAGCACGTTCCCCACCAAGAGCGGATTCGATCACGGATAGAGGGATCCAGTTTCTTTACATAGTGTCTTGAAAATTTGCCAGCGTAAGCACCTCACAGTTTGGGTCAATGGTATTTATAGGCTACATAAGAATATCTTTTTCTTGCAGACTTTCCTGAGATCTCTTTTCTACTCTGAAGTCAACTGCCTGAACAACAGCAAGGCTATAAAATGTCTGCTACTATAACCCCCGATAGACCTCCACGGCTTGTAACAGGACCTTTTCGTACAATAATTCAAATTTAGAAGACTTGTGGTCACAGTGGGTTTTGCCCATAGGACACATGAGCTGTTATTTGAAGGTAAAAAGTGTACTCGTGGTAGATTGTGCTATACTTTCCTATGCCTTCGCTTAATCCTTTGCACAGGCAGGGCTCTGTCTTTTCTCAAGACTTCTTGTAAAGCTTTATGCAGCTGAACCTTCTGTGGTTGCGACCATGTGTGTAAGTACTAATGGCTCAAAGGCGAATTCAAAGGGAGCGCTGGACCAGTCCTTCAGAAAACACAAAGCTATTGAGCAGATCCACGAAACCTCTCAGACGCCCGTCGGGTAAGAGCTAGTGCTCTCGATGCAGACCTCCAGTGCTCTGCTGATGTTTACTTCCATGTCCTCGTAAAGCTTACATCTAAAAGTTTATGTGGGTGCTGCTTTATATTGACATTTATACTGCGCCACAGGCGTGAACACGCCATCTCTGAAGAGCTTTCAGATGGCAGCTCTTGTTTTTTGCAATGCGACCCCGTTGGTTTTGTGTGCGTGCGGGGGGGTGTGTGTGTGCGCACACGAAAATAGACCTGGAGCAGAACGCCGAGGGCTTGGGTTTTTCAAACCCTGCAGCCTGTCAGGGAGCAAGAGGCTGGGGATGACTTGGGCTGGAGTCAGCATCGATGGTAGGCATGTCCCGAGCCCAGGGAACGCCTGTGTCCCAAATCTGTGCAGTGCGGGGAGCCTCTTTGTATTTCCAGACTGGATAATGCTCCCCAGAATACTTCTTTCCTAGAGCATTCTCTAATTTCCTGGATTCCCAGAGAGGGGTAGAAGTTTACAAGCTCAAAAGTAAAATGGGTTTTCTAACCTCAAAAAAATGTCTGTCTTCAGTTGAAATGCTGGCGATAAAAGATTTTCAGGGCGTGGGCCACTTCTTATTTTTCTGAACTGTCTGCTCATCCTAACAAGCTGTGTCCAAATAAAAACGTGTAGTTTTGAGCAATAAAAACCCCCCCCGTATCTTGCAAAGAACCAAGCAGGGAGGTGCGTTGCTACTCTCTTCTTCCAGCTAATATGTTTGTGCTGAGTTCCACAGTATTTCTAAAGAATAACAACCCAGCAAATGCTGCGACTAGCTCAGCATTTGAACAAACGAATCTTTGATCTATGTGTTTTTAATAAAACTGCTCCTGGTTCAGGGGCATCTCAGAAACCTATTCGTGGGCACAGAAATGTGATTTTTTCCAAGTCATCCAAAATCACAGATGCAAACGCCACCGAGAAGAGCTGTGATAGCGCCTGGCTTGGTGTTTCAGCTGCAGGACTGAGCACGGTGTGGCTCTAAGCCTGGCAGCAGTTGGCCACGCTGAGTTTTTAGTGCTGGTTTTTTTGCCATGATGTAAGTCTGAGTCCGACGCAAAAGAGCGTCTGTGCCTGTGGCTGGGGAGGGGAGAGGAAGCACATCTGGACAGATGTGTTGGCAGAGGGGTTTTGCAGCGTGCGAGCCCAGCTTTGAGGGCTGTGATGGTCTCATTGCCTTTGTGTTGGCGATACCCAAAGCGTGCCACGTGGCAGAGACCAAAGCTGAGCCTAAACAGAGCTTGAAATCTCTCTGCTTCCTCTTGTTACGGACAGACTCCCTACAAATAGATTTTGAGAGTAGGTTGTTCAGTGTAGAACAGGAAGGAAAATTAATCTTTCCTTTGTACTCAAGTTTGGTTTAATCATAGGGTAACTGAACAGCCTGCTCCACAAATTATTTCTTTTTCTATCTGTAGTGAAGAAGTGCAAGCAAAATATGAACTTCTGAACTCAAGTTGGTGAGCATTATTAGAAATGTTGCATAATGAAAATAGACTGAGTACCAAATAATACGGTATGCTGTTACCAATCAGTGTATAACGTAAATCATCCTCATGTGTCACTTTCATGGATGCTTTCAGATTTGCTTTGGATGAGGGTTTGGTTTTTTTTTACTGGAATTAGTTGGAAAATGTTTTCACGGGTGCCAGTCATCTTTGTGCATGAGTGTCTTTTTTAACGATAATTCAGTATTTTTTGAAAATGTTGTAGTACTTTGAGTGGAGAATGAATGGTGTGTAGGTGGGAGAATAAGAAAAAGTGCCTAGGCTTTCATCTCTCTTTATATTTGTCTTTGCTTGAAACAGAAAAGAACGTGTAGGTCTATGACTTTTCTGTAGCGGCCCTCGTCACTTGGTGCAAAGGCTGGTGATAATACTGGGAGAGCGTGAGGAGATGAACCTGCCGGGACTGGGCTCTCACTCCCACGTTAAATATTGCGGCAAAGGATCTTAACGATCACCACCGCTTCTCAGAGGCACGGGTGATAGCTCTCCGTCGGGCAAGTCACGAACTAAGCCAGTCGTGTGCCAACAGTGCTTGGACAAATTACTGTCTCAGTCTGGATTTGAGGCGATATCTGAAACGAGAGCACTCCTCTAACGCCTCTACTGCAAGTCTCTCTTAGCACGTCTTCATGGGACTCTGCAAAACTCAGATGTTCCCCTTCTATTCTGCCAAATTTCCAGCTGGTGTAAATGAGTGTTTAAGTTCCTCTGAGCTCGTTGTCGGAGCAAACATCTGGCCCTATTATAATATAGATTTAGATTAAATTCATTGTAATGTTAATGCGTTTAATGCATTTGTGCTGTGGTGGATGCATGTTAAATTAAGCTAAATTTCTGCTGAATGCCTTGCAGGATTTCAGCCACCTTTGTTAAAGTGAAAAAGGAAAATCCCTGTAGTCAAGTTTTCAAACTTTTACTTGCCTCTTGTGTGAGTTAGTTTTTGACCTGGGGATTCAGTGTGTCTGAGAATCGTACTGAAACTCCCAATTTCCTGCTCTTTATTGCTCAGAGAACATCAAGCCTAATTTGGATTGGTAGGGGAAAAGGTAGAGTTAAGATGAAGATGATGGTGAAGCTAAGAGTACAGCTTTTCTGTGAACAGACGAGTCTTCTGCACGCTTGTGAAAATGAAGCATTTCCCGGTGTCTTCTGGGCTGTCATCAAATCTTAATAGCTGAGCAATGCAGAATGAACTGCATAGTAATGAGTCGGGATAAAACACGAGGTCCCTCCTCTTTGCTGTATGTGCTTTCCTTACCTTTATGCACATGCAGGGAGGAGTGGAAGGGGAAACTGCATCAGGAGGAAAAATC
>NW_008824673.1:172231-198191 GCF_000699105.1 Pygoscelis adeliae | reverse complement strand
TCCGATTACAGCCAGAAGGTGGAAACTGGACCTACGGACTCTATTTTCAGTCCTGCTGTGTGGCCCTGGGCACGTTGTTCACCCTTCCCGTGCTGCTTTCCCTCCTACAAAACGCAGGTGATAACTCTTGGCTTTTGGGCGCAGAGTGCATCCCTGCTGTTACCCTCTAGCCAGAGGAGAGGGAGAGTCCAGGGTGGGGGCTTCTTGCTGGCAGGATGGGGTGTGGGACATGCAGGCAAGCAGGGACTGTCCCCAGTAACAAATACTGGTGTGTGCAAAAAAAAAAAAAAAAAAAGAGAAGAGAGAGGAAGAAAACCCACCTGCCTTCTTTTAACCAGCTCTGATTTAATTGTCTTTCATCAGAACATCCTGCTCGGCAGCTGAGCCCTCTCCTGAGAGCGCTTTCCACACCCCCTCTCCTTCCTGCAAGGAGAATGCTGTCTTTGCAGATGGCAATTGTTTGCTTTGTGGTTACTGATCTGGGGAGCAATTTGGAGAGGGGGGAAGAAAAATCGCCAACCTTTCCTTTTTTAGGTTTAGGGGGAGTAATCACTCTGTCTATTCATCTTGTGTGTTCACTAAAGGCGTCGCGACCAGTGGAGGGCTGCAGTGAGATATGAGCTCCCGTCATACAGGGTCAGGTGTTTGGGTGGAGGTCGGAGGTTGGCATGGAGCACAGGCTCTCCTTTCCTCGACCAGGAGGCAGTTCGCAAGGTGCGAGCAGCAGAGCCGGGGCAGGGGAGCTGCAGCAGGTCCCTGTGCTCTCCAGGAGCCCCGGGCAGGAGAGGCGGATGGCCGGAGCTGCTGGGGAGGGTAGGATACACCTCTGAGCGTCCAGGTGTGGGGAAGGGATCTGAGCATGCAAAGAGGGATTTGGAAATAATGCCAAGTTATGGAGGTGAGCCTGGGGCTGATCTCAAAGGGAGACTGAGGCTTGCCTTCTCACCATCTTCCTCAGCAGGGAGGAGTTGCTGTCCGTGACCCTCCCTGCACGGCTCCCTGGGGTTAGAAATGGCCCCTCTTCTCCTGGTGGTATTGGGTCTGCTGCCTTCAAGGATAATATGTTTGATTAGGCTTCTTGGGATGAGAAAGGGCAGGATAACTCGGGTGGTGGTGTGTAGGCTTCCAAACTCTAACCAGAGTATCTGTTTCATGACAAATGACCGGTATAAAGCATTGTATCAAAGCTCCTACTGGTGTCTATTTATTGACCCATCTTTTGATTTGGCATTAAGGTATTTTGCAGCCGCGCGGCTGGCCCAGTGTTGCTGTCAGAACAGCGTTGAGCGTCCCAGAGGCTCAGTGCTAGAAGAGCTCAGAAGAGGAGCAGCAAGCTGTGTTAGCCTGGGTTGCCTTTCCTTCTCTCTTCTCATCTCTCCTGGACTTAACCTTCCAGGAGTGGAAGGGGATGTGGACTGCATCTCTCCATGCTGTGGTCTTCCTTTGCAGACTTTGGGAATGTACTTAACAGGAAAGCGCTTAACTGCCAGGGAGCGTTTGTGCAATGACACAGTTAATGACTGCGCTACAAATTTTATAGATGCTAAAGTTTGGGATGGTCTACGGTATGCACTGGAGCAGGCTTGACTGGGGTGGAAAGTGGGGGAGTGGAGATGTTGTCAGCAACGCTGGGCTCCCTCTGAGGACCACACAGAAATGATGCATCTTCCGGCAGATGTAGCTGGAGGTCCCCGCTCTTGCCAGTGGCCGCGGCCACTTCTCCACAGCGAGGATGAGTGGGCAGGATGGAGCGATCCCAGGGGCTGGAGCTGGCTTCCGGATCACCCACCGCTTGCGTCAACTGGCTGCGTCGACATTGTTTGGTGAATAAGTGGGGAACTGGGAACAGGGATGCTGTAATAAATAGTGAATGTAGCCTAGACGCTGCCTTGGGATCTACAGCTGAAAGCAAAGGTGCGTCACTGCCGAGTTCCTGGAGAGGAATCTGGGAAAGATAACCAGGAGAATCCCATGGGATCCCATCGCCCGGAGGCAAATGCAAGGAAACACGGAGGCACTGACCTTCAAGGTGAGGGTCTTCCGCAGCTTTGCTGCGGACCACCAAGCCCTGCCACCCACACGGCAGCTGGAAGCCCCCACAGTTGGGACCACAGCCTGCGGAGGAAGGTCGGCGCGAGCCCTGCGCTCCTGGGGCTGTGCGCCATGGGGTTTGCCCTGGGGCTGCACCTCTACCCTGTCCAGCGCTCTCCCCATCCCACCTACTCCTCCCAAGTGGATGGGAGGGAGAGCTCGCCGGGGCTTGGCCCTCTTCCTATCAGCCAGCAGGATCTGCGAGCTTGTTCCTGAAGGGAACAGGCAGTGAGGGGGAGTTTGGATGGTTTGGGCAGTTTTCTGGCTGGGTTGGTTGGTTGGTTTGTTTGTTTGTTTTGGGGTTTTGTTTGTTTGTTTGGTCTTAATGGTTTTTCTCTGTTTCCAGCTAGAGCCTTGCCTGGAGGTCTGTGTGTGTGTGTGTGTTTTGGGGAGCTGTGGAATCAAAGGACCTTTGTGCTCCTAGCCCTTGCTGTGAAATGCAAACATATGCACGCTTTGCAAGTCTAGCTGAGGCTTTTTTTTTTTTTTAAATTTGATTTGCTGTTTTATTTCTTTAGAAATATGTATCTATTTGCTGCTGTAACAAAGTGTACCCTGATTATATATATAGTTATTGTTCAATATGAAAAAAAAGCAGACTTCTGGAAGAGCTTTACAACAGATCAAGACACTAAATTATGTGTGTCTTTTCCTCTCAGAATTCGTTACAGCATTTTCCTTCTCAGTTTCTTCCTGTGTCCCACACTATAAACTAAGTATGCTACCCTGGATTGCACCCCTAAGCTGAGTGGTAATCTCTGAGTCTTTGAAGATGAAATCTGCGGGATTCTGCATGTGCTTTACTACAGAATGCCTCCTTTGTTAATAAGGTTTTCTGCACTAAATGAGTCTGCTCAAAATCCTTGGTTGTTTTTTTGGTGTTTACTTTTGTCATGTCCCTTACATTGTCTGGTATCGCATGGCTGCGTGCTTCAAAGATGTCTGTAGCAGAGGCAAACACACGTGCAATATCAGTATTGGTGTAATGAGCTTTAAGGCTCATTATGGCTTAGGGAAAACAAGAGCTGGATTTTGTCCTCCGATATATTATTGCGCCTATCTTGGCTTTAAAACATATTAGTAGGGAAAACTTAATAAAAGCTGTAAATCTGGTGAAATACTCCAGCCCAGTTTATTTTGTAGCCCAGGTGATGGCAGCCCAGCACGGTTATAAGACAGGGAAGGAACTGTAATTCATCAAGGGATCAGCTTGCAAGACTCTGCCTCTGTGCAAGTCACTTGGCCTCCTTGTGCTCTAAAACTGCCTCTAAACCAGAGACAGCTGTGATCTTTACTCAGAGGTACTGGCTGGAACTGGGAAATTGGGAGTTTCAGCCAGGGTTAAAAACCGAAGCAAACTGGTAGGGAACGGATTGATGTGGGGTGAGTGATGGAAAGCTCAGCTGCAGTTCAAGAAACACCAGCGTGTCCTGTCTGGAGTGGTACTTGTGGGATGCTGAGAAGCAGTCAGATGCAGCAAAGATGCGACTCCGCTTAATCCCTTAGAGACACATTCACATTTTCCCAATTACAGAAGCCCTGTTTCCCTGCTACCCCTGACAAGAAGGGCCATTTGAAGTGATAAATGCCATATATCTTGCTAACGGATGTTGTGTTTGAAGACAGTGACTCCAAGTTGAGAGGTTTTAAAACAAGTTGTTGTTTTCCCACGGTCATTTTTTTTTTTGTCTCGCTGTTGCTGGTAGCTCAGAAGAAGTTAGCTGGATTAGCAGCGAGTCAGATAAAATCTGGATGGGTTGGAGTAAGTCTGAGGGATTCTCTCTCTTTGGGAAAAGGTCTGGCTCGGATTAAGTTGCTATTTATATTTCTAATGCAAAGGTGCTTGCAGTCCAACTAAAACTGTGAAAACTTTTCACATTCTTGACATCCCAGTGAAAGCAATTTGTACAAAATAGCAATGTTTTTAACGGTGTTTTTCTTAAACGGGAATTCTTCCACCGTAAGATACCGCAAAAAGCTGTCGGTGTTTGTGAAACATCCTGTCCCGTTTGTAGTCACAGACTGTGCTGGGAAATGGTTAAGTGAGAGCTGCTGACCTGGTGGCGAGTCGCTTACTGCCCACCTGGATGGAGAGGGAATGGGAAGGGTCTTTAGAGAGATGATCGTAGCATGTGGGCTGAGGAGTTTTGAGGGAGGATCCCTACAAGCACCCATGGCTGGAAGTGGGTTGGAGTTGAATTTATCTTCTTTTAAATTTGCTTATTAATCAGAACACCCCACCCCTCTCCCCTAGGACACGTTGTTCTATGGAAAGCTGAGAAAAGCGTCGACTTTTTGCTACATCTAGTGCTTAAATGCCTGTTCGGCGTGTGGGGGAGCAGAGCTGAGACAGGTCTTCTCCGCGTTTGGAAGGAAACTTGGAGACCCTTTGCTCGGGGAGATGCTGTGGTGCGCTGTCCGCTCATGGAGTAATTAGTCACCGCATACCGCTGAGCATCCAAAGGACTGCACGTGTTTGCTTTGAGATTCATGTTGTATCTGAGTTATAGCTTATAAGTTATAGCAGATGGTTTTCTCTTTGAATCATAGAGCACTGTTGCAATAAACACAACAAATAATTTGTGCATGCGGAACGTCCCAAGGGTCCTACTAAAGCCTTTAATCATTGTCTGGGTCTTATTCTACCTCTACCTAATATGAGTTGCTGTTTTGGATAGTTTCTGTTTTCCCTGGATATCTCTCCTCTGAAAGGATGGAGACTGCATGCTTTAAATCAAGCATTTCTGACTTAAAATGAGACAGAGTTGGGTTTTGGGGCTGGGGGGCAAGTGTTTCTTCTGTTGCAATAAGTTTCTCAGGGATCTGAAGGGGATTTGTCTCAGCAAATTTTTCTCAGTTCCTTCAGGGGTGAAATTAGGTGACCTATATTCCATCTAAGGGACGCATGATAGATAGGGCTTCCGCAGAGGGAGGAATTTCACTCCTGATGAATAATAATCAAATAAAGAAGAAGGAAACCACATATAATTCTTGATCCTTTTTGGACTCTGACCGTTCCCAGAAGTGAGCGTGACTAATAGGTTTGCTCCAGGGCAAGCTGAATATTTTGCTGAAGTAAAAATAAAATCCAGAAGCCCAGACTGATGCGTGTGATATGAGTCATCTTCAGACTTCTGTAACTCCGCCCTGCTCCGTGGGATCAGACAGCAGATCCCTGCTGAGCTTTGCTGCACGGGGCACAGTAGGGCATGGAAGGTTGTGCTGCGAAATAGCTGTGGGGTGACTCAACCTTGCTTGAATGTGCTTTGACTCACTGGTTGGAGTGTCGGGGTGTATTATCAAGATATTGGCACAGAGTACAGAGGACTGGTCTGCCTCTTTGTGATTTCAAGAGTTGGTTTTTGCAGCTGGGATTGCTGCCTTGCATGGCCATGGGCAGCACATGTAGCCTCCCACCTTTCCAGGAGCTGCCGGTGGTGATGGTGGCCGCTGGAATGGTCGAAGTGAACTGGGACAACAAAAGTGTGATGGTTTTGCAGGGAATTGTGCAATGGGCCAGTGAGGCTTGAACCCCACTGGGCAATATTGGGAACGCGAAGCAATGGGACAGGGCGGGGATGCGCGTGCCTGCTCGGTGCGATGCTCTTGGTCAGTAGCAGCGCCTTTTCGCGAGACACAAAGAGGCAGCTCTGAGAGCTTTGGTCGCTTCTCGGGGGTGCCCAGACCGTGTGCTGCTTTTAGCTCGAGAAAGGATTTCACCCAAACAGAACACATACGGGTCGAAATGGAGCGTGACCCATCCTGAGGTGGTGCTTTGAAGGAGCTCAGGTCATTTCACACTTGCGGTGGGAACCGTGCGAAAGGCCAAAGAAGGGAAAATGTCATATGATTTCCACCAAAAACCAGGCAGAAGTTGATGCCTTGGACTGCATTATGTTTGAGTCATTGAGTTTGGTTCCAAGAGAAATTAGTTGGAACTGCAATCGATGTAAACCAAAACTGGACGAAGGCACTAGGCAAATGCCAAAAATTGGAGAACGAGCCAAGCTCTGCAGAGCGTGGGCTGAATTTCTTCTGCGAGGTAACTCACCTCCATAAGGGACTCGGGGCAGTGACCTTGAGGGGACTGATTTGTAGTGACACAATTAAAATGTACTTAGTGAATAGGATTATCCATTTTATTCTTCTAAGCAAAACCAGAATAAGATCCTTCCAGTAACTCTGCTTGTGAAACGTGTCTCAGGGTAGATAAAAATGAAGTAAAAAAATTCCAGTAGTTTTTGGTTGTATAACACTGAACGTATCACTTATTTCTTGCCAAAAACCCTGATAAGACCTCTATATGTGTTTTCTTTTAATTAAAACTATGATTTTTATGTACAAACAAAATATTTGTGCCATATTTTTCTTTTATGGAATATTATGTCATTTTAAAATTTGTTCCTGGTTCAGACACTGAATTCCCAGTGGGAGGGAAGTAAATCTTTTAAAGTGCATTCTCCAGTCATTCCCTCCAATACTCCTTTCAGATATTAAGAGGCCCAATGCCTGATCATAAATATTTCTGGGTTTCTAAAATGCTGTGAGGATCCTGGATTCCTCTGCTGGTTTAGTTGCTTGTATTAATAGTTGCAAGAGAAACATAAATTTCACCTCTGCTGTAGGTACATAAATGAAAGGGCTTTACACCTTTAAAAATGTTTTTCTTTGCAATTAACGTAGCAGGACTATTTATAGACAGTTATTTGAGTTTCTTGTGCTTTAAAGCATGGCTACTCAATTTTTATATATATATATTTTTTTTTTAATTGATGCCTGCTGGGTCATTTCACCCAGGTCCGTGTACCAACACGACCCCGGCCAGGGCTGCTCGCAGCTTTCTGGGTGGTGCGTGCGTTTGCTCTCCAGGAAATGAGAAGAACAGCAAGAACCGTGGGAAGGTGTGGGACTTTCTGTGGGCAACGCTTAGACGCAGGCTAGGTCTGGAGCAGAGTCTGCCGCTGGAGCAGCTCCGCTCGGCAGCGCCGGGAGCGAGGCAGGACAAACACGGCGCCGTGTCGTGCGGGAAGGCCGATGGCAGCCTCTGCGATGAGCAGGCTCTTCTCGGTGCGCTTCCCCAGGGGAGGCAAAAGAGGGAAAACCACTGGCCGTCGGTGAGAAATTTGTGTTTCTTTGGAAATTATAGGGAGGAAAATGGAAGTAAAAGAACAGGATGCTTTTGAAAGTTGAAAAGATGCTTGCTTGTTTATTGTGTCTGCTTCTGGCGAAGCTCTGCATACACTTTTAAATGATCAGAAATGGCTGTTTTGGACAGTGTTTTGTACCTAGCCTGAATGTTGATTCAGTTTGGGATTTTCTGGGAGCGAAGCAGTGAGGAAGGCAGGGGGATGCAAGTCTGCCTGCAGTGGCTGCTAACCGTGCCAGTGTGCTATACGTCCTGCCATACGATGGGGAAGAGACTAGACCAGCTTTGCCTTTCCCGCTGGATTTTTTTAGCTTCTATTTCCTACTGCATTTTCTCCATGCCCACTTTGGGACAGATGTTGGGAAATGCCTTTCCAGGGCACGGCAGCCACGAACCGCTGCTTCTTTCTTAATACAGCTGAGCCCCGAGTTTGGAGAAGAGCACAATGGCACGGAAGTAAAAGAACAGGATGCTTTTGAAAGTTGAAAAGATGCTTGCTTGTTTATTGTGTCTGCTTCTGGCGAAGCTCTGCATACACTTTTAAATGATCAGAAATGGCTGTTTTGGACAGTGTTTTGTACCTAGCCTGAATGTTGATTCAGTTTGGGATTTTCTGGGAGCGAAGCAGTGAGGAAGGCAGGGGGATGCAAGTCTGCCTGCAGTGGCTGCTAACCGTGCCATGGTGCTATCCGTCCTGCCATACGATGGGGAAGAGACTAGACCAGCTTTGCCTTTCCCGCTGGATTTTTTTAGCTTCTATTTCCTACTGCATTTTCTCCATGCCCACTTTGGGACAGATGTTGGGAAATGCCTTTCCAGGGCACGGCAGCCACGAACCGCTGCTTCTTTCTTAATACAGCTGAGCCCCGAGTTTGGAGAAGAGCACAATGGCACGGCTTTAACGTATCGAGGCCTCTGGCGACTGTCTTGGCTTTGCCTGTGGTTGAGCCAATCTCAAAGGGAGCTTCGTGACTCGGTCTTGGGAACTTTGAGGCAGTCATTGTCTGGTTAAAGACCGTTTATCCCTTAGGATGAAATCATCCACCTCGCCAGGGAGGGGAGAGAAGGAGCAGAAAGCACTATGAGTTTGTGAACGTGTATCTTGCAGGTTTATAGAAAAAGCTTAATATTGAAGAGGGGCTTGTGTGTCAGTTCTCACTGAAGCCTGTACTTTTGAACCTTGTGGAGTTCCCCCTGAACCATGGATTTATTGCATTAATAGAATTTATTTTACAAAGAGATCCTGCTGCAAGTTGCGCCTTGCAAGAAGTGTGGTGTTGTCTGTTGCTGGAAGCACCACATACATCTAAACTAGAGCACACTGCAAAATGTTATAATGACTAAACCGGGCACTTCTATACGTTAATTCCTGCCAATTTGCTGAGAAATGATGTAATTTGTAGAGCTGGCATGATGAGAAGTCTCCTGACTTGCAATCGTAAACCACTTTCCACCTGCCTTTCCATATTGGCTCCACATGGTAGGAAGGAAAATCCATTGTTTAACATCTGCCTCAATGCTTCAGGGCTGGAGCACGCGGGGTCTCGGTTTCCCTCCCAGGAAAGGTGAACGCGGAGGTGAGTGTGTTTTGCACGTTGTTTGAAGGGTGCTTTTGAGCACGGCCGCCGCGATGCTGCTGGCAGGGGTCTGAAATCCTGCTGCAGATGAACTGCTCTGGCTCCCCACGCTCTCCCTCTCCGGCCCCCGCTGCCCTTTCTGCACGAGCTTTTTCCAAGGGAAAACTCATAAAACGCTAACTCTTTCTTCCCTGTTACTTTGGTCTTCTCGCTCCCCGCTGTCTCTCTCCCCAGAACACACGTTATTCTATTTCATTGTAAATGCTTTGTTTGCTGCCCTTTAGCCGCCCCCCCGCCGAGTTTCCATGTGGTCTCTCACCCTTTCTGCTCCTCCAAGCTCACTGAAGATGCCATTCACCCAAGATGCTGCTTGGGTTTCCTCTCCACTGATTCCTTTTCTAGACTCTACCTTGTTCGGCTGCTCTTGCGTGCAGTGCTTAAGCAGGGCTCTGTCCCTGGCCTCCAGGACTCTGTTGCCTGTGGCCATGCTCTTCTTCCGGCAGCTTTGTCCTTCATCAATATCTGTGTCACCATCTTCTGTCTCTTGTTGTTCCTCCAACCTTTCTCAGGGCTTCTTCTGTCTCTGGAGATTTTCTTTATTCCCTTCTGGCCTTTTTTTAGCCTTTCTTGTTGCTGCCTCTCAAGCTTTGGGCAAAACTTCTGCAAATACCTTTGAAGCCATTTCATCTTCCTTGTTCTGATTGCCAGGCTGTGACCAGGTTCAGGGCGTTGCCGAGCAAACTGCCCAGTACCGTTCTGTAGCTTCCTTTAGTCCTCTGAGTCCTATATCGTCTATTTAATTAGCAGACTTTCCGGGTCAGAGACCATCTTGCTGTGCCTATAAAGCACCATGCACAACAATTCCTGCTTCAAGAGCAGCTTCCCGGGTTCCTTCAGTACCGACGGTTGCGCAACCCTTGTGTGGAAGGTGTAGCTGTGATCAACAGCCGTGGGCACAAGTCCAGCGAAACCTTCCGAGGCGTAGCTTGGGAAGTGCTTGGCTTGATCATCGTTCAAGGTGAAAGATGTGTTAGAAATGTGAGACTGTGCCACTGCAAATGCACTTTGGTTTCCCTTTATTTGACTTTTCAGGACTGCTCCGCTGTGAGCAAACTGGGCGAAGCTTTGCTTCTGTGCTCTGCTGTGGCTGGCCCAAACCTTAAAACAAATCCTATAAAATCCTGATTAAACCAAAGAGTGTCCAGACTAGATGGTGGTTGATAAAACCACCACCATGTGTCAGCATGACGCCGTCACAATAATCATCTTGTGCTCATCAGATAGTCCTCAGGCAGACACGTGTGCACTGTTGGAAGAGAACTAGAGCTCGCGATTCAGTTTTATGTTTGCAGGTGTAACCTGGCTGCTTCATTGCAGCTCCTGTTCTGCAAACTGAAACGTTTGGCAGGGTTAATGGGATAAATTCCTTCATTGCAAACCTAATGGCTTCAAAACTACTAAGCTTGCTTATTATGAAGCATTAAAAAGGATTGATGGGCAAGTCTTCAGAGATTGCTTGCATTGGATAAGAGTCTGCCACTTTGGTTACATAGGGCTGACACAAATGTCAGCCTCTCGTGCTTGTGAGTTTTGGGTGGGATTTATGGATCAGCCAAAGCTGTTGACTTCAGATCCAAACCTGAACGTGCCTGCATGGCAAAAAACTGTCAGGTTTCCAAATCTTAGTTTGGTCTGTGGCCCATCTCAGCTGCCTCTGAAGAATAGGTCTCTGTTTACCCACTTGATGGTTGTTGGGATTGGACTGTTTGCTTTTAAAGAATATCTCTGTTCCAAAATTGGGCTTGATGTGGGCATACGCTGTTTGCAAATTGAGAGAGATTAACCCTGGATAGCTGTATGGAACTGAGTCCAAGCCTCCTGGGTCCTAGTCCAGATCCCTAGCAACATGGTTGATTTTCTTCAGACATTAAATCTCTAACATATTGGCTTGGATGCCTGCAGCAGACAGACCTAGATGTTAAAGTACTTCCCGTTTTGGAGGTGTTGGAAGGTGGAGTTTCTTTTCTTCCTGTAAGAGGAAAGATGGACAAGTCTGAAGCTTAAATTGTGTTATTTGGTTTGGATTTCGTATCCACTTTAAGGATATTTGGGCCTGATCCTCTGGTTTAGACCCATCTCCCTTGGAAATGTTAATGCAGTTTGGTGATAGCCTGGAGGCATGCGGTGTTTGGGAGAACGGCCAGGGAAATCTTTGGCGGACCACCGCAAAGCGAGCTTTGGGAATCTATCTCTGCAAACCTCCTTAGAAAGACCCGAGCATCTCTAATTTCAACAACCCCCGTTGTCAGAATGTCAGGCGGTGGGTGTCCAATGAGATTGGTAAATGTTTAAGTCGGAGTTGGAAATCGAGACAACTTGGCTGCTGTTTGGTGCTGTTTTATATAAAGCAGACTAACACAGGATTCCTTGAAGATAGTCTTTCTCCATCTCCCACCGCCTGAAAAGCCACATTAACACACTCAGAAGAAACAATTTCTGAAAAGCCTAATGTTCTGTGGCTGTATTTACACTGCGGAGAGCTGGGGCTGCGCCAGAAGCTTATGCAAACAACCAGTATCTCAGTTCTAACAGACAGGAAGATGACAAAGCTCTGAAAGTGGTGGGGTTTGGGGTCGGGGTTGGGGTTTTTTTTTTTCCCAATGGCAAAATTCCCGACAACAGCAGTCCTCGTGGTGTTTTGTTCTGACAACCAGAGCGTTGCCAGACTTGCCAGTTCAGGTCACATCCACAGGCCTACGAGGCTTTTTAATTGGTTTTGAAATGCTGTTGACTAGGGAAGAGAGATTTCTTTTTTTTTTTTTTTTTTTATGTTGTCAGAAGCATTTTATCTTACTTTTAGACATGTTTTAGTATTTGTACTAAGTGTCATAATTGGACTTAATGGACAGCTTTTGGCTTCAATAAATGATACTGTCAAGGCTTTTAGAATTTTTTTTTTTTTTTTTTTTTGCTGCTTAGCAAGCCGGCTTGGGCTGGGTTCTGTTTGCTGGGTGCATGTTTGTCTCTGGATAGATCCACTTCCCAGGAGTATCTTTGTGACATTGATGGAGTCAATTTGCAAAGCCACATCCAGGATTTGGATTCTGGCTTTACGCTGGTTTAGTAACATTTGGGCATCCAAACACTCAAGGTATCGTTTGACGGGAGAGCCATGCAATCTTAAAAACAGGGAAAAATCAGCTGTAGGTGGAAACCAATTTGGCCTGGCACACCCACTTGGATAGCAGATTTCCTTCTCTCTTGAACTGTTCAATTGGGTTTTCTATGGTGTTATCCAACACCAAAAAAAGTATGCATAGAATTAGGAGATGTGGCTGGAAGGGATCACGGGGCACGCCTGCTTCACCTGGGCATCAAGCTGAGGTTCCTGGGGCGCTCGGAGCAGTATTTTGTTGCATGGTGGCTGTTGCGCAGCATACAGAGCTGCTGGACTGGATGTTAAAAGCCCAGTTAGATGTTTTGTTCTCTGTTCCAGAAGTAGCTCATGTCTCGCTTCCCATCAGGGCGCTGCCTGTTACGGACATACCTCGCTTCTCTTCGCAGCATGGTAGAAGCAAGAGTCATCGACAGGCCTGGAAAGCATCTTGGGTGCATGGTAGGGCTTTTCTCCAGGGAAGGAAGAGCAGGGCACTTCTTTCCCACACAGGCAGAAAGCATCCCTCCTCAAGCAAAATCTAGAGGCTGCCTCTTAGCCCTGTGTTTATCAGAATATAATGTTCTGACCAACAGCTCAACGAATGCGTCAAGACTCTTGTGATGGCTTGTGGATTTCCAACTTATGAGTCAGCTAATGGAGAGCAAACGTTTTTTACACTGACACAGCACTGCGGCAGATTGGCCGCTTGTGTGCGTGCCTGGACGGGTGAGCTGCCGAGAGGGGAGGGTCAGGGTCAGCTGCGACTTCTGCTCGGTTTCTCATGATTTTTGACATTGTTTCTCATTTTTGTGGTGGTTTTGAGGCTTGGGTGGAGAGGTATTAAAGCATGAAGCATTGCAACTGGCTTGGGAAGTCTCTTTAGCACATGCCAGACCCCCCCATGCCAAGACTTTTGAGACTCCAAGGATGGTGCTGTGAGCACTCAGCATTTCCCCATGGACTTGGAAGCATCTCAGATCTGTTCTTGGCCGTATCTGCCAAGGATGGATGATGGGACAGGGAGAGGCTGGGAGGAACCTATGCAGAGCTCTCCCACCTATGACCAGTAAAACATGAAAATCAAAAACTAAGTATAAACCGCCTAACCCTGTAGGCATTCACGCAATGCAGGAATCCTCTGACTTTAAAGGTTGGTTTTATAGAGGTTGATAGCTACTTCACCATACCTGAGGAAGGCAGTGCTGTTTCACAGGATGGGTTTCCCAGCCTTGGGGAAAAAGATTGGGGAAGTGATTGGTAAATTATTTGTATTTCACTGAAAACAGTTGTGCTGTTTTGTGATTTTTTTTTTAATTATTATTTTATTTATTTTTTTATTAATTTTTTTTTGTGGTGCTGCTGGTAGCTAGGATGGGGAAACTCTGAAACTCTGTATCTTTATCATTTTCATATGACTTCAATTTGAGGAAACAAAAAAAATACAAGGACGAACAAACTTTTCTTAACATAACTTAATCTTCCTGTGGAATTTCATGGTGAAATTTAGCTCAAAATGCCAAAGCACCATTATTTTCTGACTGCATGGATTTGACAACTTGCAAATAAATAAGATTCAGCTGGCTGGCAGAGATCCTTTGCCCTCTGATGTACGAATGTCCAAAGGAGAGCTTGAAGGCCTCAGATCTCTCCCTCGTCTGGGCACTTTTTCTCTTGACTCGTCCACTTTTCTGTTGAGCTTGTGTCTATGTGGTTAGTGGCCGGTGTATTCAGCTAGGACTTCAGTACTTCGCCTGTATTTTTTTTTTTTGGGGGGGGGGGTCCTTCTGCCTGTACTTTGTCAGTAGAGGTGGTTTAACATGAGGTTGATCTGCTCCAGATCTGTCTAGAGTTGCCGACAGGATCGAGCACAACTGCCCGCTGCAGTTTGCTTTCCAGCTATGCCTTGACGCAGCAGTTAAAGCGCCTCTACCCTCCTCTGTCTCGCCAGCAGCTGTACCTAAGCGTTGGGGGTTTTTTTAATATTTTAAGCTCCCCAAGGCAGAGATTTTTGTGGTTCAGGCAGTATGTTTGACACGCTGTAAAACATCGTATGCATTTATTTTAGGATATGGAAATAGTAATGAACAGGCATTGCTTCACCTGTCTCTGCACCTGGATGGGGAGTCTGGGTTGTGCAATAACATACACCAACGCCCTGCAAATGCTGATAGAAAGGCAAATTTTGGTGTCGTTTGCACGCACTTTTTCACCAATATTAAAACCTGGAAGCGTTTGCAATGCCACCATATTAAAGTGTGGATGGATGTGTTGTTCAGTTAGCAAATGCCTTTTCACTTGTGGTTATTTTGCAAGATAAATCCCAGTATAAATGATAGCATTCTACTAACTTCTGTGGGCATCCCTGCAAAACCACCATTGAGGTGTAGTTCTTTGTGCTAATAACTTCATTATTAATTTATGTGTTTAGGACTAGATTTTGGAAGTACTATAGCTCAAAAATAACGCAGGTAGGCCCCTCGTAGGATGCCAAGAAGCACATGGATACCGAAGAATAGGAATCTCTTAAGTAGCTTTCCAGATCCACACCGTGTCTGGTGTAAAGCCCAGTGTCATCAGTGGATACATTCCCAGTAACTCATCGTGCTTTGGACCAGGCCTGCAGCACCAGTCCTGTTCTCGCAGAAATTGGATGGGCTTTCACCGCTTGCAGTGTTGGGTCCAAGTGTCATATCCCCAAAAGTGCAGGTTGGCTTGGCGTAGCCCACCATAACTCAGTTCCCCTGTCCCGCTGAAATATCTTAGACGGCCGTGTGCTTGGAGACTTCTTCTGCTAGGACCTTGTCCATAAACGTCCTTTACGCATGCAAGTTGCTTTTCTTTCTTGGACTGCTTTGCACTGGCCAAGCGCTGGCCTCCTGGAGCACTTCTGAAGCAATTTACATGAGGTAAGGGACAGGCCAATTACCTTTTATAGGCATTTTACACAGAAGTGACACCATTTTAACAGTCTGTAACTTATTTTATGCTTCTATCATGCTGAAATAGGCTTTTTAAGCATGCACGTAAAACATGTACATTTTAAGGCAGCGTTTCAGAGTTGTCTTCGTGCTTCGGAGAAGACCTGCATCGAGCAGTTTCCTTCTCCGTATGAAAGAAATTCACGTTAATCGTCAAGGCGCTGATATGATCCCAAGACTAGTGAGAAGCTGGGGGGCAAAGGAAAGTCTGTAGGTTTTGGGATTAGCATCAGGCAATTAATGGGAAGGGGGGGAAAAAGAGAACAACTCCACAGTGAAACATGTGGTTGCTCTTTTGCCTCATTTGCATTGTCAGCCTAGTGATTTACGCTGAATGAAATTCATTCCAGATCATGAGAGCAGAATAATAAATATGGTTTTTTGGACCTGATTGAAAAGATATTAGTCTCTAATATGTTTCCCTGAAGGTGTGGCACACCTATGTTTCGCTGATCAACCGCTTTCCATGAATAACGTGCTCTCACCCTGACACTGACTTGTGGCATCAGCAATACATAAGGCAGGTTCAGGAGCAGATAAAACGTTTTTTTTCTTGCTTCATCCTGTTCAATTCAGAGTCTATTTTTTAACCTAAAGTATGTTCTTTGCCCAGCCAGGAAGGCCAACCAACTTTTCTTTTTACGATCCTTTATTTGCCAAAGGTATTAAAGTACATATATATTCCTACAAGCAAGTTGCCAAACAAAACTGTCCTTACTGTGTGTCTGCTCCCGGGTAGCTCTGCCAAAGAGTGGTTCTGGAAGCTCCCCTCCGGTCTAGGTTTCCTCCTAACTTTAGCCTCAATCTGTGACAGAAGCACGGGAATAGGAGAAAAAGCGAAGTCTTCCCAGATTGCTGTGAAGACACAACTCATATCTTCACCTCTCGTCTGGAGGCACCTTGGCAGAGAGCTGCAAGCGTGGAGATTGGTGTTCACCTACGTGTGCGCTCACGTTCACGGTCTTGCAACACTGCTTAATTCTCCAGCATTCCCGATGCATCTGTGCTAAACTCTCTACGAAACGCTTTAGTGGCCAACATCTTAAAACAGCCCTCCGGACCAGCTCGATCCAGGAGTTGAGTGTATGGAGATCTGCAAGTTTGTCTCAGGCGGGTGAGTCACTACCCCTCTGAGTCAGTTCCCCCGACAGCTCCGCGAGCATGACTTCATTGCTGTAGGTTTAGACTAACCGATCGCTGAAACTTTCCCAAGAAGAAAGATTAATGACAGTGGAAGTCAAAAGAGTGGGAGTTGCATGTTTATGGTGAGTCAAGTGAAACGAAGAGCTGGACAAGAGGTGCACGTATTGGGATGTATGTGCTAGCTTATGTCATTGTGTTGACAATGTGTATTGGAAAGAAAAGCACCGGTATGCAGTGGAGATGCACTGGGTTCCTGGAAACTCCAAGAAGGATTTATTAGCCCATATTCAGTGATGCTGAATGGGACTTTGCATCTGCCTTTCTATCCGTTATCCTAAGGTTTAGATCTATGGTTTTAACTGCTGGCTAGTCTGAAAAGCACGTGGTTTTTTTGTGCAGGCTTCAATATATGTAAGTGTCCCTACGGAAGGAAGTCTAAGAACTAACAGTAACATGATCCGCTCATCAGCATCCCCGAGCTTTTCACTGATCCTTCCAACTTCCTTCGCCGGACGGCGCTTCCCTTTGCCTGCAGACAATTAACGACGGCTTTGGAAGGTCGGCTGTATAATTGCATTGCAGGGCTGGCTTCCGCTGCTCAGCTGCTGTAAGGAGGCCGTGGTGCCTCCTTACCTTTTGCTTGGCTCTTTCTTCTGGAAACACCTTGAGGCAAGCAAAGCGGCGTGCTCCAGTCTGATGCATTTTGCAGCTAGGATTTCCAGAACCCAGGCTGTAAAATCCCTTAACTCTGCACCTGCTATCCGTCCTGGAAAAGTTCTGTATCAGCTCAAATATTCAAGGGGAGATGGTAACCTTAACAGTGAAACACAAGAGATGGGAGAAAGAGCAGAGGGTTTCTGTGCAGTTACTGCACAGCATCTGAGTGTTTTTCCATATTGTGAATAAGTCTGAGGAGCCGCGTTTATCCCCCTCGCTCGAGAGTCAGGGACTGAACTAGATACGAAATATCAGTGGCTTCTTAACAGCACCTGCCCAAATGAAAGGGCAGGAACCTGGGATTGCCCTTGTCCTCGCTTTGTGGGCAATTTCAAGGCTGCAGCTTCAAGCTCTCTGTCCCAAGACCCTGTATTGGCCTCTAAAGCAGAAAAGCAATAACGTAAAGAAAAGTAATTAAGGTTTGGGAAACTGTTCTATGGAGAGCTTTCTGTTTTGTGTCAGAAATGTAGATCTGGATGCGGGGGTCTGGTTTAAATATGATACAATCAGAAACATACCCAGAAAAAGGACTGTTTAATTAAAGAACACTTTTTTAGTGCAAACCAAATAAAACAGAACAGCTGAAAGCAGGGGGCTGCAGTGAGGATCCTGAGAGGAGATAAACGCAGAGGAAGATGTGGGTGCTCCGTTGTATCCTCATGCATAGCATCAACAGAAAATATAAAGTAAAGCCAGATGTTGGCTGGGCTGGCTCGGCTCCAGGTGTGTGCTCTTAACATTCTGCCTACCTGGGACTGTGCTGGAGCAGCTGCTGTGTTGTAGCTGGCTCTGTTTCTTGCTCCAGTTCTTAAAGCTGGCGTGACACCCCCGCGATGGGGTTTAAGGTTTGTGGCCAGAGAGGGAGATTGCCAGGGTCGTCGGGCTCAAAAATGGGCAGCTTTGGGCCGGCCGGCTGCTCTTCCTTAAAGGTGAATGAGGGGAAGAAATTCCTGCCCGGTTTGGTTCTGCTTTTTCCACCTGGGCGACTTTTCTCTTTTTTTATTTCCCCTTCAGGACCCGTGGGCTGTGCAGACCTGCAGCGGGAGCTGGCACTTTCCCCCCGGCACCTTTAGACCCCTAATCCTGCTCTCTGCCGTCAGCCCACCCAACCGGCGCTGTCCCTGGGACCACCTGCACCCAGGGAACCGGCGGTGGGGCAGCCTGCCGAAGGAAGGAGTTGGGTTTGACTCTTGGTAGTTAAATTTTTACCAAAGGCTCTGGAGGGAGAGGGGCTGTACAGCTCTTTCAAACTCCTGGGTTTTTCTCAATATTTTATATTAGAACTCCCAATATTCTTGCTTTATATATAAATATGTAATCCTTTTGAATCCCACTACCTCTTGGCCTCTGTGAGATCCTGTGGCAGTGAGGTCTTTAGGTTGGTTTTTGGTTTTTGAGGGTTTTTTGTTAGATGTGTGGAGAAATACTTTGAATTCTCCTATTCTTGGGCTCTGCGGAGATTTCTTTGCTTTGAGGTGTCCCCCTGCTACCCTTGCTAGCAAGTGTCATCTAAAACAAATCTGATTTTAATAGAAATGTCATAGTAATGTAATCTATTTGGTGATTGTACATTTTTCTGTCTTTTAAGGTGTCAGGATAAATGATTAACAAAAATTTTCTGTACCTCGCTGTCTATTTTACAGTTCCCAGGTAATTTGATTAGAAATCACAGGGGCATTTTGTGGCATAGACAAGGTGCATAATCTCATCTGGCACGTTTTTCATAATTTGCTGATACCCGATTAAACAGTGGTGATCAGGCAGCAGGAGAAATGCTTCTAGCAACGGGGGTGCTGCTGTCCTCAGGAATGTGCCAAGGGGAGGAGGAGCCGGTTCCAGTTGCTGATGCTCCTCAGGCTGAGAGGGGAGTTGGAGGTGCGGGCAGGGATTTGCCTCTGGTCACCTGCTAGCTCGGGGGTGGGGGCGGCAGTGCGGCTGCTTCCCCGGCTCTTGTGCTTGTGTCTGGGGGTTAAAAAAAAAAAAAAAATTAAAAAAAAAAAAAAATCAGTTTTCCCTGCAGTAAGGAGGGGATGGACTGGCTTTCTGTAGGAATTTTGTGTGTGTTAATTCCCACCAGCATCAGTTTTATGCAGCTGTAGAAGGCCCCCTGTTTGTGATTGAGATGGGCTAAGTAGGAGCAAGTCTTTCTTTGCTCTTGGCCAAGGGTGAAGACACTTGAGACTATGAGACTTTCCAAGAATCTCTTACTAAGACGTATTTTAGCCACACTTAATGGCTGCACTTACGTCCTATTTCCAGACGTAAAGAGCGTGCAAGCAGTTCTCAACCTGACCTTTTAAACTGAATGTACTTAAACATACTGGGCCAAATTCCCCTGGCAGCCACAGTGCTGGAGCTCCCCGCTGGCGCCCGGGGGTGTCGCCGAGCCTTCCCGAGCCGGAGAGCGCTGCTGGGGTGCAGCGAGAGCTGACACGTGCTGAGAGGTGATCGTTAGTGTTGCTAATCCCGCCACGTAAGAAAGATAACAGTTAACGTCAGCAATCGGCCTGTGCTTCTGCTGGGAGGTTTCTTTCAAAGATAACAGATGCTTCCATGCTAAATGTGAAATTAATGGCTTTGCACAGGTAATCCTTCATTTTAAATATGTTTCTTAAGCTCCAGCGTGCTGGCTGCATGGGGATGCCGGTGGCTCCGACGCTTCCTGGCCCTTCATCCTCAGGATAAGATGCAAACTGCCTGCACTGCTTGGAAGCCTCTGCCTGCCTCTGGATTTCCGTAACGTGAAGTTTTCAGGTCAGGCCGTCCATGGGGCAGTGCGCTGGAGCTCCCGTTTCTCTTGCATGAGGAAGGGTCCACTTGTAGCATCCGTCAGCCTCTACAGAGGTCTGGAAAAGCCAGGCAGGCTGGAACCCGCTGTGGTAAGCCCCCCGCCCAAAATCTCATCATCTTGCTTATGAGAGGGGCTTGTGTATTTTCTAGATATTCACTAGTATATCTTGAAGTGAAAGTCCTGATCTAATCACACTCAAACAAAACTCTTCTTTGGAAATGACTGCATCCATATGCTCTGCTGCTAAATGAGAACCTGTGCTGTGAAGCTGGTACACTTACAGGAAAAGAAGCTTTTGTTTTGCTTATAACTTCCTGAGATGAGACCGGTTTCACTTAGGTCATGGAGACTTTGCAGCTGCTTTTCATCGCTCTGTCTCAAATATTGACCAACTGGCAGGTTTCTGATCTGAGATTTTTCTTTTAACTTTTGGCTTTTCAGTAACCAAAACCTGAACGCTCTTAGTTATCAGGGCTTCAGGTTCTTGCAGGGTCTGAATCTGAAGCAGACAGTGTTTTGAGATATTCTATTAAGAGGAGGACGCGGCAGTTTTTAATTTTAAAATAAACCTTTCAGTTAGGAAATACTGAAGTTCTCCTAAGTGGCGCAGGTTTGTGACCTGGGGAGTCCTTTCCCAAAAGAGCTGATGGCCCCACCAGTGATGCTTGGCTCCACCCGGGAGCCTACAGCAGCCGGGAAGGTGGCGGGAGGGGAAACAGGGCACAGCATTGCACCCCGTGCCTCAGACTTGCCAAAGCTTTGTGAATGGAGAGAATCAGGATTGTCTGATATACTTCTCTGATAGAGGTAAATTAGAGGTTTAAATATTGTCATATCGCTGATTTTCAAAAGTATTCTTAGTGTTTGAAGATGCTGACGTGCACCTACCGTGATTTTAAAAAAATAATTATTGGGGTAAACATCCAAGTCCCGGAAAAATCCGCTGGGAGTGCTGCTAGGAGCTGCCCTGCATCTTACCGTGCCTAAAGACTCTGAAAGTCTGGTCTGGCAAGGTGACCAGTTACTGTCCATCACTTGCTTGTTGGTGACCGTCCAGCTTTCTCACGGCAAACACAAGAGGTCTGGAGATGCTTAAACCTCTTTTAATGCTCGTTCCATTTACCTCCCTTCCGCAAAGGGCTGACGGTGTGAGCACGGGCAGTTGTTGCAGGGCGGCTTTGGGCTTGTTCCTGCGGTAACTCCCTCTCCTTTGAATCCAGAGGCTCGAGGCACTGTGAATCTCGATCGCTTTGGAAATTTGGGTTGAAGCTCCTGTGGCCGTTACGAGCTTTCCTGGGCTTTGCTTACCCCTGTGGCCTCACCGTGGGGTGTCGCTGGAAAGCTATCCCCAACTCGTACGCCCTTTAGTTTGGCCGAGGTATGCTGACTGCTAAGTTGTGTCTGAGCTCGAGGTTGCATTCCCTCCCTCCCTTCCTTCTTTTCAATCCCTGACTACGAAGCTTTTGTAAGAAAGCATGAACCTCCATAGAGCGCGAAATGATTGGAGTCCTGCGAAGCTTTGGTTAAACCCGCACAGAGCTGCGGCGAAGCAGCAGCCAGAGCACAGCAGGTACCGGGACGCCGACTGCCAGTTCCCAGCTATAAAAACACACCGCTCGCACGGTTCACACAACCGGCACAGATGCAGCACGAGCAGCTGCCAGGGAGAAGGGGAGGAGGATGAAAAAGACCATTTGGATGTGAAAGCAGAGGAGTTGTGCATATCTTCCCAAAACAAAAATAGTAGCTCAAAATGCACTTAGAGTTCTTCTGGCAATAATAACCAACGGTTGGGAAGCACATTAGGATATTTTCCTAGTTTGGAGCAAGCAGATGTTATTGTGTCCACTGGAATCATGGCAATGAACATAAAGCACAACTTCCCTGCTGCCCTGGTATGAATTTTGATCCCCCTCTAGTGTAAATCAGGACAGACTCCATGGAGGGCAATGCTGTTACACTGATGTACACCAGAATTGGCCTTGCTTTTGCAAGTCCCAAGGGTGGTATTTTGATATCTAGAAAATTAATGCTTGAGATGGATCTGACCCAAAACCCTGGATTTGAACTCTTTGCAAGTTCAGATCCGGATGCAAACTTCACAGCTGCACCCTATTGTCTCTGAGCCCAATAAAACCCTCTCACTGAACCACCCACAAGCTTAATGAAAATGTAGATTGAGATCAGATCATTATGGCCTCGAGCCAGTGCTGTGAAGCACGCACAGTGAATGGCCTGACTCTTCTCGTGCTCGTGGTGATGTAAACTGTGAGCAACTCCAAGGAAATCAGCTGGATTTCCCCCGCATGGACCTAGTTGTAAATGCGAACAGAATAAGACCCTAGGTATTTATTTATTTTTTTACATGTCTGTTTTGAGGAGCAAGTGAACTCCCATCTCATGCTGACCTAGTCTGAGAGGTCATCTTCTTCCAGGAGGAGCCTTGCCAGGAGCTGAGACTGGATTTGTCCTGATTACCAAGACACATTGTTGGGGAATGTGATGTCAAATGATGGCTATTTTTGTTCCAACCTCAGCCCTCTTAGTCTGTTGGGAAAGCTGATGCTAGTGATGAGGAGTAGGAAAGTCTTGGGGGAGGGAAAAGGGGGAGAAGAAAGGATGGAGAGGAGGTCTAAACAGCTTGGAAAGTGCAGCGTGGGGATCCCTCCTTAGGGACAAGACATTTTTTGTAAAGCAAACGGCAGCGTTAGACTCTTGAGAAAACTTTTCGCTGGAGGGCTGGGGCATTGACAAAATGGAGCTCTTGTCTTCTGCCGTCTCTCGGTCCTCTCTTTACAGAGATGTGCACAAGTGGTTTAGCTCAGATGACTATAAATAGGTTAAATGGAAGGTTTGTATGCTTGTTCAAATGGAGTGGCTGTTGCTGGCTGTATATGTGACTTACATTTCACTGTGCAGGTTTTCCCATCTGGAACAGTAATATTTAGTCAAGTTTCCTTGATAGACACAAGACCTAAGCCTCAGGTATAAACTTTTTCAGCTCCTGCTTAATCATTAGTTTTTCCAACCTTAGTTTTTTTGGGCGAGTATTTTGTTTCTTGTGTTTCTTCTGGGCAGTATTTTCATAAAAAACCTTGCTGGATCTGTGCGGGTCAAGACCATCTTTGGGTGGCATGAACTTAGTTGTGCTTCTTCTGCTGGCTTTAATTTTTGGATGTTGTTTCTCATGAAGGGTCAAGATTAGTTCCCGTTATTGCTGACGTCCGCATGTGTCATCTCTTGAGAGCTGCCTTCGCGTAGAAGCAGGTCTTTGCCAGGTATGGATGTGTGTGGTTCTTTTGCTATGTAGTAAGTGAAGTTTGGGTGCTGGTTCCTCGCTTCTTGGACTCCGCCGGAGCGGACGTGGCACTGGGAGCAGAAGAAAAGTCCCAGCTTGCAGGGAGCCGAGATGCCTGCTTCGGAGGACCTTAATTGGCAGGGTCATGGGTTTGCTCTTTTATTAGAGACCGCTTGCTGTTTTCCCAGAAGATGAAAGCATTTTGCTGTCAGCGCTGTTAAAAAAAAAAAAACAAACCAAACCCAAGTGGGACTACGGTTCTGCCATTAGCACCTACTGGGGCTTGTTTCTGTGTAGCCACCGCTATAAAATTCCTCAATTCTTTCCGCTGTGAAAGCCCACAAAATGGACTGGCGAAGCGGAGGACAGTATGGGAATATTAACAGCCAGGTAACGGGGTCATGTATTTTCAGAACCGGTATCTCTGCTTACATGGATCATTTAACCTGTTTAAGTGCCTGTGGGTGCCTGGCAAAATTCCCATCTCTCACCCCCCTTTTTTTCCTGAATAAGGGAGCAAAATACCATTACTTCTCTTGTTTTCCTCCTAAGAACAAAACTTAGCACCAATGAATCACTTTTATCAAAATTCTTCTTAAAAACATGTTTCCATGTAATGGCTTGGGAACATTCGGAGGATCCAAGTCACAGCGTGGTTGCGGTGATGGAGGTTTGCTTTGAGCTCAAATAGTGGAGCACTTTGGTTTTGGAGTCTGCATAGATCTGGGCAACCGTTTTCAGGATGAATAGTTTATTTGCCGAAAAACGCAATTTTGGGGTTGACTGAAACTATTTACTGAATTGGCACTACTAGCTAATCTTTTTGTAAAGGGCAGCTATGTTTTGTTTCAACATTTTCAGAACTAAATATTCATGTTCTTCCATCTTGGAGTAACGTTTCGTTTCATAGCTTGCCTGCATTGTAATCCTTTTTGCAGAAGGGAAAAATTATCCAGACTACCAAACCAAAACGAAGGGATTGGTCATGCATTTTGGTTGACCTGAACTTAAAGGATTTTTTTGTTTTTCCTTTGCTGAGAGGAGAAAACAAATCAAAAGCTTTTCACTCCTAATGAAAATATTACCTTCTTTCACCCCTTGAATAAGCCAATGAATCTCATTTATTATTTGCCTAATTGTGAGCTGCGGTGCCAATCTCCACACCACGGGCGCTTTCTCAGCCATGGTTTCTCATAATGAGAATGAATTAATGTTTTAATCTTGGGAAGCGGTGCTTCCCAGACGCTCGTTCCCTCGTGCCTGTTCTCAAGAGCAGTCGCCCCCGGACAAGAGCCCATCCTTCGCTAATTGAGGTCCGCAGTCACTTTGCTCTTGACTTGAGTGCGCACAGGTTAGATGCTCTTACAATGCCAGAAGGGCAGATTCAGATCTCGGTTAACTGTGGTGCACGCCAGCGGTGAGCGTATTAAGCTCAGGATGTGCTTTTGTGAACCATACAACTTATTGCACTTTAGGACAACAGTTTAAGCTCTTTGAACGCGTCCACAAGACCTCCTTATTTTTCAAGATAAAATATTTCTTGTGGTTGAAGAGGATCCCTGCTGTGGTTTGGGCAGTGCGGTTAGGATGCAAGGGTTCTTGCTCCATGACACTGGTCCTGACTGTATGGGCTGGTCTGGAATTGAAAGCATAAGGCTCAGCTGTGGTCTCACCAGTGCTAAGGGAAAGCTGTTAAATGAAGGTTTCACGATTTTGGTGGGTTGCTGCATTGTTGGTTAATGTTACTATCCGATACTTGAGAAAAATCTGCGGAAAAGGAGTACAGCCAAGCAAATGAGCCTGTAGCCAACGAGTGCCCAAGTTGCACGGCAGTTCACAGCATCCATCGTGGAAGCCTGCCTCCGTGCATCCACCACGCGTGCTGTCCCACAGCCTGGGCAGCTCCAGGCGCCGCATCTTATTCCATCTGCCTACGGTAAACAGAATGGCACGTTGGGTTTGGCTTTGAAATATAGCTTCTCTTGAAATGGAGCAAGTGCCAGTGACGCTGCTCTGTGTGCTGCTGCGCTTGTTTTTCCCATGTCTTTAGCAGCGGGGCAGAAAAATCAGAGCCAGGCACTGAGGCATCTAGGGGGTGATGTTAAAGCATAAAACTGAGGATAAAAGAGGTTAAATACAAGTCTTGGTTGTGCTGTCTACTTAATAAAGTAAAAAGAGAATGACATTAAAACTAATGTTCAGCCCTGTGGAGGGTACGGTACCCTGCTGATTACTCCTGAAATGCACCTATCCCTTGCAATATCACATCCCAGGACCTCGGAGCCTAAGCGGGATTATTCTTGCAACCCTAAGTCTGTTCCTGCAACTCTCCCACCGTCCCAGTGCAGGGGGAACTGTGGGGCAGGGAAGGAGGGGGTAGCTCCTGTGTTGACTTATAAGCAGGGGTCGGCAGCTCTGGAGCAAAGCCGGGCAGTTGGCCTTGTGTCTTGGTTTTGTCTATCTGCTCCTTTTGCTTGAAAAAATTTCTGCAGGGAGGAAGGAATGACGTAGCCCAAGTGAGTGCCAGTAATGGACTGGACTGCGATGCTGGCTTTACCCCTGTGCAGGGAGGGCACGGGCAAACCCATCCTCCCTGGAGCGCGCAGGTGCGAGGTGCAGTGGGACACACAAAGCCCTGTCGTTTCTGCTTGTCTGCGAGCGCTTGCACAGCTGATGTCACTTGAGAAGCTACTAAAGGTCCTTCCAGTGCCTGTCACCCAAGGACTTGGTGTTCTTGGGTGGAACAGTGCTCTGACAACGAAGAATAATGAGTGATTGCTTAATTTCTGTCAGCGCCTCCCAACCCAGCCAGTGCGCTGCCTTCTGGCACGGAGCGCGCAGGAATGTATATCCTTGGCCACGGTTGGGGATGAGCTGGGATCTGAGCCGCAGAGCCGTGTTGTTTGTGTTACAGCTTGGGAGTTGCATCAGGGCTGTGCTGTGAAGTAATGACTGCGTTGAAGGTGCTGACAGACTCCGGGGGAGCTCCTGGTGCCGGGCTGTGTCCCTGGATGTATGGAATGCCAGAACAGTCATATCTCCTCCATCTTCCACCTCTTTCC
>NW_008824673.1:170676-172185 GCF_000699105.1 Pygoscelis adeliae | reverse complement strand
TTTTATCACCCGTTGCTTTTCATTTAGAAACTCCCTTGGGCGCTGTATCTCCCTGTGCTTCCTTCTGCTCGTCCTCATGCTGTTGACTGCTCCTTGCTTCTCCAGCCTTTGCTGTCTGGAGCAGTTTGTCCATGATTTTCCATCTTTATTAACAGCACATTCGTTGTCCTGTTCTGGTGTCTCTTTCTTGCCATGTACCTCCAATACTCTTGCTGCAGTTGTTCTCCTAGCTTTGCACGTTGTTTTGTGCAGATCTGGAGCAGAGGGAAGCTGGGGTGCTGTGTCACAGCAATGTTTCTGCGTAGGAGCAATGCCACCAGCCTGTGTGGCAAACTGGGAGCCGCCCGGTGTTCTGCCTCTTGTCAAGTCCGTACAAAGCGAGATGAATGTGCCGTGTCCTGCTATAAATGTGAGGACTGGATACGCACAAACAAAAAGAAAGGACCTTTCCTGTGTTTGCATGTGCTGACTCAAGTCTCACCCGTATGTAGAAACCAAATGACGAAAATGTGCCCGAGTGCAACTTCCTCATACGATGGCACCAAAGACTTCAAAGCAACTCATTGGTGTCTTTTTATGCAATTGCATTTATTTCTATATTTTTGCAAAAATGGTCCTAGAATCACCTGCGGGTAATCTACTCGCTCCTAGCAACTGCAGAGATCGCTAGCTGTCTCTGAACTACGAACACGTGCGCTGTAGATTTGCAGTCATGAATTTGCCTTTGTGGATGCACTTCTTTACTCAAAGGCCCCAACATCCGGATACGTCTGTGGAAGGGAGGCTATGCAAACATTAAAAGCGCTTTCATATTCCCCTTTCAGGCCAGCTTTGACTTTCCTTGAATGTAGTGAAAACAAACAGATGTTCTCAGAAAGCCAGGGTGACCTGGAAACTATTAATTAGGTAGTGAGTGAAAGAGGAGATTGCAGTGTTTGGATTTCCTTTAAGGATAATTATTTTTAGCCTCCACTGACGTAGCCCAGGACAAGCTAACAGCAACCTGCTGCTGGGCCAGTGAAGGAGATCTAGAAAGAGAGATCGCTGCACTTTCCGAGAGAGATGGTAGCTGAAATGCTGCAATATCTGGGATTAATCAAAGCCTAGATATATTAATTTGGGCGAAAAAAGAGCATGTGTATACCTAGAAAACAGGGGTTATGAAGAGTCATGAAGTAGTCTTGTTCCTGGAAGAGAACCCAGAAAAATTCCGTTTCTGGGTCATTTCTCTTCCCCTCCATCTCTACCTTCTGCTCTTTCATGCTCCTCCTGCACTGGAGATGTTCAGATCTTCCCCCAACCTCTGTGTGGCTGTCACGGTGCCTTTAACCTTGGTACACTTGCCTATGATGACAAATGTGCCACAGCTTAGGATACCCGAGAGGTGTTTGTCCCTCAAATCTCTTCACCCAATCCATTTTCTGGTGTCAGTTAAAAGAATAAAAATGGCTAGGCTGACGTGTGTTCGGGGAAGCTTCATCCCTAACTACCACCTGACTGCAAAGGGCA
>NW_008824673.1:144881-170634 GCF_000699105.1 Pygoscelis adeliae | reverse complement strand
AGCTTATCCTGCCGGAGCAAGGGAACCCCAAGGGAGGAAAAATGACTCCAAAGGTCCATGTGATGGAGCCTGCCAGGGACGTACTGGAGCTGGGGCAGTTCCTGTGTGTTTTTAAGAGCTGTTTTAGTTCCAACAATATTTTGCCCTTTTCTCCTCAGATGTTTGTATGGGAATGGATTTATTCATGTAGGCGCAGGCGCTGTTGATGAATGTGGGTATATTCTGTGTTTGCGAGTGAGCTCTGTACTCTGAAACGGTGAAACGTGTCGCCCAGCTCGGAGGTGGGAGGCACATGCCCATGTTTTGGTCAGTCATAGTCCAGGGAAGGCAGAAAGCAGAAAGCTCCTTGACGTAGCTAACGTAGATAGTGCCTGCTATGCTCTCTGTTTGAGACCCGATACTTAAAACTGGTGTAAAGGCAGGTCACGAGTGTGTGGTTTGCACCTCACCCCTACCTGGCTCTGGTGGAACGTGCTCTCGCTTGACTCAACACCCCATCCTTCCTCCCTTTCTTTGCAAACATCTCTCCAGAAACCTTTCTAGCAACCTCCGGCTAGTGTCCCAACAACCAAACCTGCAAATATGACCAAGTTTTCAGTTTGCAGTTTAATACCAGATGAATCTCTTTGCCCAGGGACAGGCAGCTCAGTTTGCTGAGCTGTCGAGAACAGCGGGGAAAACCTCGTGTACACAACAAGGAGGCTGTGGCTGGGCTCCAAACATCAGGAAAGCCTCAGAGTATTAATGACAGCAGAGTACAATTACAGACCAAAAAAAATACACAGAGCAGGCTATATGCGCCTACCCTCTGCCCTACCAAGGGTAGGACCTGCATTTCATTCTGCCAACTTGTGAGCTGAGCTAATAAGAAGTTCTTTGCATGCATGCAGTATCTTTCATCTCCGTTATCTCCATTCCTCAGATGAGACAGAGAACTTTGTTGACCAAGGATGCACAGCAGATCCTTGGCCAAGTAGAAAACAGGACCTTAGTTAGCGACTTTGTCCCTGGCTCTAACCTCTGGCCGCAGGAGTTGGTTTTCAAAGCCCACACCACCAGGCTTTCCACGTTTGTACCTCCCTTCCCAGAGCTTCACTGCAGAGCAGGGAAGGGGCGTTAACCCCCATGTTGCTTCCCCACAGCTGCGTTCCCCAAGCTCGGCTGAAGTGGGAGGCTCATGGGCTTAATGTTAAATGACCCCAGCTTGGTTTCTCTTGTCCTTCTCAGCCCTTCCAGGCTAAAGGCCACATGAGCTGTTTTAGCTGCATCCTGAGCTTCCAAGCATCTGGGCCCAGTTCTTAGAAACCTTAGACTCGTGGAAGCGGTGCATGGAAGTGGCTGGGCTGGAAGGGCTGGGCTCGACTGGCCTCTGGGGAGCGCGTGGGAGTCCTGGTGTCGTGTTCAGTTATGGAACTTCACCAGCTTCATCCTTGGAGAGGGATTTGTGCTTTCGGCGCTGCTGTCAGGGAGAACCGGCCAAGAAGGAGCAAGATAAGAACAACGTGTAGCAGGGAATGCAGAGCAAGCTGTGTGCTGCGGCACTGGGAGTGGCAGGAATCGCCATCCCCCAACACCCCCTTTTTGGGCATAACTTGGCACTCCACTCTTGATGTTACCTTTGCTGTCCATGGAGCTTTTCCAGCGATCTCTGCCTGAGGATCCAAGCAATGGTGTGAAAGCACTAAAGGATATCCAAGCAGGTATTGAAACCTGCCTCTGTGCAAGCACACAAGGGTGTTCTTCAGCACAGTCAAACACAGGAGTGACACAGAGCAAGGTCCTTTGGCACATTAGCATCGTTATGCATGGTGTATTTTTGTGTGCATTTTTTTCTGCTCCACTTTTTGAAGGTGTACAATTGCCAGGGCTCATCCGTCACGTTGCGGTGATGAGTACTAAGCTGTGAATGGTGCAGGTCAGGACCTACTTACTACCTTACGGCTGAGGAGCCCTTGTTCAGTAGCTCATCGTCACCACAGTTATCACACCGAGACAGAGCCATATGTGTTGTGGTTTCCTGGTGAGGAGGAAGACTTAAATACATGTGTTTTATTTCTATTAAGCAAGCATCACATTCCTTAACTCTACTGGAAATCAATCATCCCTATGTCAGAAATTACCCCCTCCCCCAGACAAGGCTTTCAAGTTTATAGTGTCTAATGGAATTTAGTAATATTTATCATGTTCCCAGCTCATTTATGGGAAGCAAGACTTGACTTGCTGCTTTGGGCTTTCTCTGGAAGGAAATGATGGACGGGGCTTGCTTTTACGCTGTCGTGGAACCGCCGTAGGTTTGCACAGAGTTAAACCTTGCACTGACAAAGAATTTCCTTCTGTAGCTTAATCCATGATTAGTCTTAAATTTCAGCCTTGGCGGGAGGAGAGGGACTCTCCCCTCTGTTGTAGGTAAGAAGTTGGAAGTAATGTTTTCCCTTGGAAAGGCTCCTGCTCGTATGTGCATATTGCACTTAAAAGGTGTTTAATCTTATAAACTTCCTACTGCCCTTTCCATGTAACGCTGCCACAATCCCCAGATCATCACCACTAACGTGTTGGTTGTTTCAGGGTAGAGAAGCAGCTGAGCCCAAATTATACAGGTGAGTGCCTGTGGCGGTGTGGCAAGGTGCTGTCATGTGCCTGTTCTTAATAACATAGTGCAGCCAACAAAAACATCAGGGGACGATCAGTTTGCATAGCTGAGGGGAAGAGGTGAACTGTGTCTTCTAGCACATCCTTCACCTGCTTCGGACCCTGATCCAGTCGTACGATTGTTTTGGAGGATTGTATCTTCTGACCAGCTAGGACAAACTTAGTTTTGGGCTCTGGGTTGCTTATAGTTTTGGGCTTATAGTTGCTTATAGTTTTGGGCTCTGGGTTTGGACATGAGGAAAAATTTCTTTACTGAAAGAGTGGTTAAACATTGGCACAGGCTGCCCAGGGAAGTGGTGGAGTCCCCATCCCTGGAGGTATTTAAAAGACGGGTAGATGAGGTGCTTAGGGACATGGTTTAGTGGGCATGGGGGTGTTGGGTTGACAGTTGGACTCGATGATCTTAGAGGTCTTTTCCAACCTTAATGATTCTATGATTCTATATTTCTTGGCAACAAACTGGCAGATATCCAGAACCAAGACACCCCTCTCCAGGTGAAAGACCTGCTGCAGCAGGTTAGATGTTGTGTCCGAGTCACTTATAATTCTGTGGCATGGATTTGTTGGGATAGGCATGCAATTTTCTGTGTCAGCCCTTGTGAGTGAGGAAAGCTCGTGGCCTAGTCGCATATTCTGAGCATGAATTGTGTTATTCTGCTGTAGGTTCTCATTTTTTAATAAAAAATGGGTTGGCTGAATAACGTGAACAATTTGAGCATTCGCTATAGGACTAATGGCAAATTGAAGTGATATTTACTTAACCTACAGTGACAGACCCAAACTTTATGGGTTTTAATTTTAATATGTACTTTACATAGGTGAGATGACAGTGTTCTTAAAAATGAAGAGATTTGTCGATGTAAAGTATAAATAGATGTCAGCAGTAAGGCCTCTGAAGTGGCTTTTCCTCCCCCTGGTCTAACGCACCCGATGGGGTGAGCCTAAGCAGAACCCACCACTCCTGCGCCGTGCGCAGGAGCCAAAAGCCAACGTGGGAAATTATCCTTAGGAAAAAAAAGATAATGACTGAGTGTATTGGTTACCATTTTCCTTGATGTTTGCAGTTGCTGCGGGGGATGAGTCAGAGTTTCACACGTAGCGTTGTGTGAACGTGGGGTTGTGCAAGTGCTGCGGGAGGTGGAGTCCACCAGCGTGTGGGAATGGACGTGTGGGGCTGAGCCCCAAGCAGCAGCTCGAGGCAGGAGCAGTTTGCAAAGCGGGACAACCGCAGCTCTTGATGAGTTTGGGGCAAATGAAAAGGTAACAGGTGGAGGTGGCGTGCGGTAAGAGCTCGCATGGATCTTGTGTTTTCCAGCGTGCTTTTTGATTTATGTTTGCCTTTAAACAGAGTCTGCAGAACTCTGGGTTCAGTGCCATATTTTTGAATTACATACATCATCCAATAAATAAATCAAGTCCCCATCAACTTTGCCTCTGAGCAACATCCAGCTGCAGTCGAGCAGAAACACAAACAAGCCGTTGCTGTGTTCTTCAGATCTCCTTCCTTTGCATGCACGCTTTGTTGTTCTCTGGCAAAGAGCACGAGGAGTCGCTCAGCAAAGGGATGTGGGACGGTAATTCCCGAGTCTGCTAGTGACTCCACGGTGTCACTGCAAGTCGTGTTACTTTCGTCTGTGCCCTGTTTTTCTCAACACTTCTCTGTCCTGTTGATTCATTCTGAGGATAATCCGTGCTCATGCTGGAGGAATGCTTTAGGAGCAAGTCTGGTTTGGGTTTTTAAGGTATGACCCGTTTGTGGTTCTTCCTGACTTGGTGGTGATGGAGATTCCCAGCATCTCAGAAAACTGGCTCAGTAGTCAAGACCTTTAAAGGAATTTGAAATACGTGGGTTGAGGCAGTAAGGCCTGGGAGAGGGAGATGCTGGCTAGACAGCTGCAGCCAGCAGCAGCCAGGACATACTCGTTCTCCCGGCAAAGTCATCACCTCTTCCATAGCTTCTTGCAACATTTTAGACTGCTTCTGCCAAACTCTTGCTGATTCCCCATGGGGTGGATCTGGATGGGTTGGAAAGCACAAGTCCTGGTGTTCCCACTTCTGCGAGTTTGCTGTGATGGCCAGAAGCAGCTAAATTTTGGGATCTGATGAGGTGCTCTGCATCTGAATGGGTTCCTAGTGCAGTCTGGCATATTTGCTTTCCCCCATGGTCCTCCAGTACGAGCTGACCCAGGTGCCACATTGTGCACGATGGCAGGGCGTGACGGAGTACACAGCCCTTGAAACGCCTTAAAAAACAACTGGCCCCATCACAAAGTTTTGCAAATGCTGCAAATCAGCCTGGAGGTTTCTAGCTGGCAGATTGGAAAAGACTTTCCCACCTGGGAGGAGGAGAAGGAGCGTCTGGTGAGGACGCTTTGAAAGGGACAGGCTTATGGGGCAGGCGCTAAGCAGAGGCTCTTCCCCCCGTAGGAACAGGGGCACCACGAGCTCCTGTCAAGGAGGAGTGGAGTTTTTTGTGCTGCTGATAATTGAGTTGGGTTGTAAATAAAAGATGAAGAAACTGGGCTCTCAAACTCACTGTCCTGGCTGCCAGGAGGCTCAGCCGTCCTGCACAGGACACTGGCTGCTCGTCTGTTAGCGCAGCTCAAGGTGAGCCCTGTGTCAACTCTGCCAAGCATCGGTGGCAGAGAGCAGAGATGCAGCGATGCTGTTGGCTTTGGAAGGACAGCCTGGGGTAGGGATGAGAGTATGAGTGTTCAGTGTGGGGTTGGATTTATCCTCACCCTACGGTAGGTGAGGGCTGGGTTAGGGTTGCAGCCCTGGGCACGGACGGCAGGGATCGGAGGCTGTTTGCCGGCAGCGGAGCCCTGGTAGAAAGCACTCCGGTGTCCTGGGGGGGGGTGCTCAGCTCTGCACTGCTCTGTGTCCCCGTCAGGTAGGGTGATTTTCTCTCTCCTGGTAGCTTCCATGAGATGTCCCTCTGAACAATGCCGCACGTAGGGTCCCATGCTCAGAGCAGGCAAAGTGAAGTTTTACCAGCTGGAGCTCACGCAGAACGTCAGAGCAGATGTGACCCAAGAGCCATTCCTCACCTTGAGCTTTGGGAGCGTTCAGAGGCTGCAGTTCACGTCCAGCCAAACCGTGTGTTATTTGTGCTTCCAAAGAATAAAGGAAAAATGAAGTAAATCAATTGCCTAGATTTCATTTTTACCGGAATAAAAGCAGAACGTAGCCTCTTCCTGTAATTAATATTCTCCCTTCTACCTTCTTTGGATAATCACACAAGGAATGTTTCGTTTTAAGCATCTCAGTTGCTTTGCGTGCATGCAATAAATCTTAGGAGCCCTATGAGCATTCTTGCAAATCTCTGGGGGATTTCTGATTGCCTCCCATCCAAACAGCAGAACCACTTGGAAAAATGCCTCCTGGACCTCTGCCCTGCCCTCGCTAAAAGTCTGGTTGATTACATAGTTATAAGTATCTGTAGGGCATATGATAAATGCCCGGCTGAAGGCCAAGCATCCGCCAATATTGCAAACGCTTTGATACATGATGCTGTTGCGGTCCTGTGTCGAGGGCTCCCGGCTCGTAATTCGGCTGTTCCTGGATTCTGACCATGGGATCGCTCTCGTCCGCTTTGTATGTGTTGGCGGCACCTCGGGGCCTCTCTGCACGAAGGACGAGGGCAATCGCAGTCTAAACAGGAAGGCAGACACCGTGAAGAAGAGCAGGCGGAGGGAAGCGGGTCGTCTCAGATAGGACCAGAGCCGTGAGTAATGGACGTGGCTCTGTTTTGGCAGTGTCTGAGCATCGTCAGAGGTTTTAGAGTCATTTCCAGTGGCGTGTCCTTCCTTAATTGGGGTGCACGTTTCCCATGTTCTTGGGGGATGAAGCGCAGAGGGGCCGGTGCACCAGTTTCAAAAGGCACTTGGAAGTGCAGCCAGACAACGAATGGGTTTTCAAAAACACCTCGCTGCATAGAAATACTTTAATCGTCTGACTTCCCCTGGCATGTGGAAAGCATGCGATAGAGCTGAGACCCCAAGCTGGGTTTCTGGGGTGCTCCGGTCCTGGCTGACAGCAGATGGCAGCTTTAAATGTACCCTCAGGTCTGTACCCACTGGTGTTAGGTACACGTAGAGCAGATGTATCTTCAACCAGTGATGGTTCGGTGGTCACAGATGATCGTCCAGGTATCTTGGAGGAAAGGCAGGAGTAATTTGAATGTTACAGGAGGCTCTTCCACGTGCTGGTCCTTCCAGGGATGCTGCCTCTGAAATGGATCCCACACTAAATGTTTGATGGCTCCTTGGTCTTTTTAGTAGAGAAATGTTTCCAGGCTGTAACAGCACTGGCAAAAAATGCTATAAAACTGCAGTCATTCTTCTATATGCCAGCAGTTAAGTATTGTTATCTGTTTCCTAGTATTCTAAATAATAGTAAAGGGAAGGAACTTATTTTTCTGTAGGTTTCTTTGATTCCACTTTAGACGAGTCTCTGCCTATAAAAATACGGTGACTATGGGTGCATTCCTCCCCTATCAGCAAGGTTTGCGTTTATCCTAGAAATACATTTGGTCCCTGGGTCTTCTAGATTCATTTTTCCAACCTCACCTTCCTTTCTGGTGTCAGGACGTACGACGCTGCCTATGCAGGCTTGTAGCTGATCAGAAGATTTTTGGGTGGTTTGTGGTTTGTTTGGGTTTTTTTTCTTTTAAGTTGACCAAACTATTTCTGTCACCTAGCCTGGTAAAACTTAGCCGACTTTTTAATTTTTTTGAGTGTTGAGTCATTAGGATGTCAGTTGTGACTAGACTTGCATGTCTCAGCTGTTTCTGGATTGTAGCGATAACTGATTTAGGGGGGGCACTGCCCAGCTTTCCTAAAGACTCAATTCCTCTGGTATTCTCAAAAAAGCAACGTTAGCCAAATCCTGAAGTCCCCGTTCAGGCAAAAACTTGTATCTTCTCACAGGCATCCGGATTTGTTCAATGGTAGATAAGTATGTTTGAAATATAGACCTGTCTTGCTCTTCCATTTTTCACTGCTGCTCCTCTGGCTCTGAAGCCTCCACGAGATGGATCTGTAGAGGATGCAAACCTTGGGGAGAAGGGAAATTGCCATTTGTTGGTATTTCTGAAGTGGTCCCATTGCTTTTTAGATTCAAATTTTGTACCATCCAGTTTCCCCTTGATGGTTCCAAATAAAATAGAAAGATAAACTGAGGCCCAAAGTGTTGGGCACCTTACCGCGTGACAGATCAGGTGATGCAAAGTCACCAATATAACAGATTTCTTCTTTTTAGTGACTTCTTTAAGTGAAGACAAGAAAATATCTTGGGTAAAACAGCTATTTGTTTGGATTAAGGGGTAGAAGATACAGCCCTAGCATTTTACACACACACAGTCCAAAAGCTATGTCTTGGAGGGTTGCCCCTTCCAAATATTTTTGAAGTCCTGGAGGGGTTTCCATAGCCTGGAGATGAAGGCCATCAGGCTGTGGGATCCAGGAGACATTTTCGAGCTCGTCGTTTTTGCAGCGAGACGACGTTTGCATGGCACAGATCCAAACGCGGTCCCCCCCCCCACGTACTGACAAAGCCTGCGGACAGATTAAGGCATCTCCTGCCAGAATTGCCACTGAACCTGTGAGTCTGCGCCTCTGACCCAGGACTGCATCAGCGATGATGAACTGTAGCCGATGGTGACAGCTAGAAAGGAGGAGCCCTGCCCGAGGGCTCTTCAGCTGCCCAGACAGGTTTGCAGCCTACTTGGCGCTTACTTTAAAGCATCGCTTCTCGGAGCAGGAGGAGGAGAGGATCCTTCTTCCAGGCACCATATCTGGCTCCCGCTTCACGCTGCCGATGGCCTCGGGAGGAGGGACCCGGGAGATGGGAAACCGGCAGGACTGGCAGCAGCTCACCCCCTGCTCTCCCGAACTCGCTGCTTGTCTCTTCTGGGGTCTTTTGTCCGTGGTTTAGGAACTGTTTTGTAGCGCCTGAGTATGTGACTGCTTGCATAGCCCCCGCGTACCTGGGTGTTAACAAGTTGGCCAGTTGTTAGAGAGTTACGATGGGATTTTTGTTGTAGGAAGGCAGGCTTGTAGCTTCCCTAAGCACCCGCCTGCCTTAAATTACAGGGAGGGAAATCCTGCTGACAAACGCCCTCGGTTGTCCCAGCAGCTTTGCGTGCGGAGAAGCTTGTCCGAAGGACTTGGCTGCTGATAGGGAATTCAAAGGCTCCCCTGGGGCTGCGGGCTTTACACAACACCCTCCTCCCCCGCCACAGAAAACTGCGCTTGGCTGGGCTGTAAGGAGGAGAAAATAGTGAAGTCGGTGAGGAGAAGGGGTTTTTGCACCCGCTGTGGCGTGTCCCTAATCCTGGGTGTTGTTGGGGGGCAAGACGTTACGGAGCGCTACGTCCCATCCAGTCCACGTGGACGGATGACACTGTGCCACGTGGCGCCTCCAAACACCCACACCTGATGTAGTCTTGATCCCATAGATTGTACCAGAGGTGCTGCTAGGAGGGAGCCTTGAAGCCCGATATCCTCATCGGTGCACGAGCATGATCGGGTGGAGCGATGCTGCCCCGTGCCGGCTCGGGGAGCGGAGGCGGCGGAGCAACACAGGGAGCTGCGGGCAGCTGATCTTGTAAATCAGCTGGTGCTGGGCTCTGCTGCCGTGGCCAGCAGCGGGGACACGCGTCTAGGCAGCTGGTCCAGACCCGTCCTCCTCGCCCCATCCATCAGGCTACGGCCGGGTTTAGCGGGGTCGCTGCCGCGGGGCCAGCGCTCGGTGGGAGAAGGTGGAAAGCTCTCACGGAGTACCTGGCAGTCGCTGAAACGACACATTATGTCACCCACGAGCTTTGCTCTTAAGGTGGCTATGTTGTCATGAGGTTAATAGAAAATGTTTGTGGGAGCGCTCAGGGAAAAGAGGTGATTTAAAAAAAATTCAGCTGCATGCTGCTGCTGCTTCTGTTAGATTTGTTTATGATCCCTCTAACTTCGTAGAGCACAGTTTAGTGATGGCATATGCAGATGATGCCGTGCTGGAGCTAAAAGAAAAAGGGTTTTGCCCAAGGGAAAACTTGGATTTTTCTTCTGGAGAGAACAAAATGCGACGGAGCAAAACCTAGACAAATTTGTTCCCAAATTTTTGATGAATGGTTGATATCTTCTGGGGAAATGGATCACTTAAAAGAATTAATCAAAACTCAATTTGTCATCGAAATGCAGTCCTGACAGTTGTTAAGGGGCTTTTGATCAGCTCTCACACCTGACTTGCGTGCATGAGTTAGATTTGCAAATGTACACATCTGTTTGCTTTAACTTGCAAACCGGTGCCAAGAGATTAGAAGGTACTGCCAGGAAAAACTCAAGCTGACGAATGGGAATTACCCTTCCTAGGATGGCTGTGAATGTTTTTAGGAAATCAAATCTCTTGCTGGTCTCTAGCAAGTCATTTGTATTATAGGCAGGATCAGTCAGCCGTCTACCATTTTATTTCATTTTAGTACAGCAGCCTCAGATCTGTGTTCCCCTTGAGCAGGCAAGTGGGAAGCGTCCTGTATACGGGAGCTGGCCTCGGCACCGATGTGAGAGGTGGTGGGCAAGGAGGAAATTGCTGCTTTCCATCACGTGTCTCAGAGCATGCATGCTATGCATGGCAACGCTTAATTACGCTTTCTTAATTGTTCTACCCTCCCCACTCATAAATCCTCCCCCAGCGCCACTTCAGGTGACCGAATTTGACCCAACTGCCGTGGCTCATCGTGCCGATCCTCTGGAGAGGCGATAGGGACAAAGGTGCCGAGGGTGGTGCCCCCACACATTGCTGCATGGAAAGGGCAAGCAAAGCATGGGGGATGTACCCTCACAGTCCACAGGGAAGTCATGGAGGGCTGTGCTTGGCCCAGGGAGCGTGGCAGAGGCAAGAACACAGGGTTCCCACCCATCCCTGTCCTCAGATAAGTCACTGATGCTGTTGACTTTCAAGGGTCCACTTCTCCTTTCTTTTACCTTCCTCCCCATCCCCTTCGCGGTGGATGAGTTGCCTGTCTGCTCCTCAGAGGCAGGCACTGGCTTGCCACATCTGCTACTGTCAAGAGGAAGTAATTAAAGTTTTTCTCCTTTAAGGATAATTCTGGGAACCGACCATCGTGTTTTACTTACAGAAGTAAAGCACCCCTAAATTGTGCTCTTTCCTTTTCTTTCTCTGTTGACATCATGCGGTATCCCTGTGTGTTCACGGATGCAATTTTGCTCGAGGAGCCTTTACAAAGGCTCTGCGTTGGGTGCCCGGCAAAGCAGCAGCGATGTTATCAGTTGTGTTGCAATGCTTGTGGAAAAGAAACCCAAAAACGCTGAGAACAGCCAAAAATGAAATTGAGCTTGGGAGGAATGACTGTTGGCAGGGTCAGGGCGCTGGTGACCACTGTGCGTGTGTGGAGAGCCATACCCCAGCTGCATACCATGGGCTACAGAGCTACCACCACCACTGCATAGCATTTTCCATGGCTGCTTCTGTGCCAGAGCCTTGCAAACAACAAGCTCGAGATGTTTAATTGCTGGTAATGGTAGCTGGCCTTCACGAGGGAGATTATCCCTTGTTTTAGCACAGTGGCTTTTTAGATTTAGGGGGATCCAAGTCCATTTTCTGTTTTGGCCCGTGTTTCCCCAGCAACTTTCCTCCTTTTCCTCTGTCCCTGCTGTGAAATGGAGACGCCAGCTCTGCCCTCCCTCCCACAGCTGAATACGTTCAAGGTTGTGAAGCTGTCAAACGCTTTGCCAGTGGGGCTATAAAAAACATATGAGGAGGAGGGAGACAAAATGACCTGCCAGAGGTGCACTCGCAGGTCTAATTACATGCAGGCGGTCAGCAAAGGCGGTCAGCCTCCTAACGAATCCTGCTGATGGACTAAGGATGTGTAAACCCTTTGAGGGAGCTATTGCCCCATGACACCACCTTTGAGTCCAGCCCCCAACCCACTGTTCTTCACCCAAAACCCACTCTTAGGAGAGACCAGAGGGTGCTGAGTGCCGCTATCAGGATGGTCCAGTTATGCCCTTTGCGGAGAGGGATGCAGTGGTGGGACCTGGCAGGGATGGCAGGATGGATGGAAGAGGTTTTCTGCAAAGCTCAACCTCTGGCTGATGGTTAGCACGGAGCGGGAAACGTATTGGACGTTGCTCGAGGCGGAATGGTGGCAATGCTGGTCCCTTATGTCCTTGCAGAAATCTTGCTGTAAGTTCTTCTACTTTTTGGTTTTCTCAAACCAAGCTGAAAGAAAGCAGGTCCGATTCACCCGTCTCCTCCTTCACTCTGCTCATCTCAGGTTGTGCTGGGGTTTTCTGAGCACGTCGTGGGTTTGTAAACATATTAAATATCACTAATCCCTCGTTTATACTGTGGGTAGGTGAAGTGTAGCTTCCTCAGCAACACCTGAAATGTGATGTTTCTTGGATGCTTGCCACCATCTAGGAGCAGACGCACAAAGTACGATGCAAATACCTTACCCCGTGAGGATGATGTTCAGCTCGCAGAGGTGCTGCAGCTCCTCCCTGGCAGGGGACCTGCTCGCTGGCTCTCCGAGAGGGCAATTCCTGTGCCCTGGAATAGCTGCAGGATATGTGATGGGGCAGGTCACTGGAGACACGAGGCTAGCGTCCGCCTCCAAAAGTGCTTAGTATTTCCTTCTGTTCTGAGCAACTGATCCAACTGCGTGAGCTTGTGCGTGTGTTTGTGTGGGCCGGCGAGGGAGCTTCCTCTCCATATCCCCAGCTAAAGACCTCCAGTGTGTTCCCAGTAGTGGCATGTTTGTTTTCTCTTCTCCTCAAGTTTGAAATGGAGCATGTGCTTGCCAGTGTCCAAATAGCATTTGGAAGTTACTGTCTTTAAAGCTCAGTTCCATTGAGTTTTTTTTTCTTTTCCTTGGACTTGCAATTAGCCTCCTAGCCCAACAGCAATAAGGCATGTTTTGGATGGAAGCTCACCATGGCCAAGTTCTCAATATAGCTTCTCCAGAAATGTATTTGTCCTACCACCTACATTTTGGAGGACTCTGCTCCCAAAGGAAACTGTTACCTGGATGCTTTTCTCTCTCTTCCCCCCTTCCCCCCTCCCCCGGTTCTTTTCTTTTCTTTTTTTTTTTTTTTTTTGAAAGAGGAAAAAAGCCTCTTTCATCCTTCAGAGGCAATTGAATTACAGGCACCCTTTAAACACCCATCCGTCCCCCAGAAGGTGCCAGAAGGCAATTACATCTTGGAAACAGCTTTTCACTCAAAGGCTTGCAGCCGGCACCCTCCTCACAGCCAGGAAGATGCGTTGCAGATGGATTTGACACCATCTCCTGCTATGTGCTTTTGTTGCTTCACCCGACATGCACCTCCCAGGCACAAGGCGCTGGGTGCAGCCACCGCATCTCCACCAGCACAGCTGTTCCTCTCCTCTCCTCTCCTCTCCTTACCCTCCACACCACACTTACTTTTTCTCTCCTCTCCTCTCCTCTCCTCTCCTCTCCTCTCCTCTCCTCTCCTCTCCTTCCTTCTTTCCTCCCTTCCTCCCTTCCTCCCTTCCTTCCTTCCTTTTCTTCTTTTCATTTGTTTTTGCCAGACCTATGAGCCAGTCCTGGTCCTTGGTGGGATAAGGGCATGTTGTTGTTTTAGGGGTACCGTTATGGTCCTTGCCCTGAGATGTCAGTGTGCTTCGGTTGCTCTTCTTCCATGGGAAGGACTGCACACGAGAGGAACTGAGTATTCCTCTAATCCTATACATCTGTTTCTGGCAGTGTGAAAGACCTCCATAGGTAGTAAAGCACTTCCCCAAAAGCCTTCAGTCTGAAGAGCCTAAGAAAGGTGATGCATAAAGCCTGCAGAGGGCTGTGCAACGGGCACCTGATTTCCTCTTCCTCGTTTTGCCTTCTTCGTGGTTACCCTTCTAGTGCTGATAATGACGGCTGAGGTTTTCTGTTTGCACGTGTTATACCTGTTGGTTGGGTTTGGGGTTTTTGGGGTTTTTTTATTTTGTTTTCCTGTGAGCTAACTCTGGGATCTTACCTGACCCGGTGTCCCATGAAATACCATCGTGGAGCACCAATGTGTTCCTGGTTGGATGCAAATCTAGCAGGTCCCTGCTGCTGGATCGTGCTGGCTACAGGGTGACGTTTGAGGACATGGCAAACTAGCGCGCTAAAAAGCAATTGCATCTTCGTGTAAATCTTTTCTTCCAGTGCACCCACGGAAAGCCGTGCGTCTTGGGCAGTCGGTGTCTCTAAGTGGGCTCTTGCTGTGCAGTTTATCAAATATGTGATTAAACCAGGAAATGTCTCTGTTATTGCTCTTATCTGCAGGCCATGCTTCTCTGAGCTTGTGTGGCGTGGTGGAGTTGCATCAGAAAGGCTTGTCACAGACATCAAGTGAAAAAGGTGGAACAAGGAGCGGTAAAAAGTGGGATGCTTTTGGGGGGGAACAACTTCTACCTGTTTTCAGCCAGGCTACAGGAGTTCATGCGTTGAAAGACTCCTCTCGAGACCTGTATCTCTGTGGGAAGGACGGAGCGAAACTGTGTGCAAGAAGGAAGGCGGGAAGGAAAGGCAGGAGCAGTCTGCCGTCCCCGGCCCAGGAGCAGGCAGGGAGAGCTGGAGTCCTGCGGGCAGTGCAGGGTGTGCAAAGGCAGCGTCCTGCTCCGTGGGGAGCGCACCAGGACGGAGGGCTGGGGAGGGAGGTGTCCCTTCCAGCTGGTCTTCTGGAAGCGTCACTGTGTTTACAAAGCTTTTGAAAACACGCCTGTGTCCGCGGCTTTGCAAAAACGCTGGGTTTGAGTGCATCATTGAAAGATAAATGACGCGGGATATGCAGTGTCAATAGGGTAATTCAGTGTTTTGCAACGTTTAGGGAATCTATCAGGATCTCTCTTTCCTTGGGCCAGTAATCCAAAATGTCCGTAGCGCTGGTCCTGCTCCTCTCGGCTGCCTGCCTCCTTCCACGAAAATAAGTCAGTCCTGGTGTTTGCAAGCAGCTGCACTCTTCCGTGCTATTTTTACTGATTAGGACTGATTTTACTGATTAGATTAGGACTGTTTGCTTCAGAGGGAGGAGGTTTTGCATAAGGAACTCGGGATGTTCCCAGTCGTTGTCTTGCTTTGGAGCTCCTCTTTACTCCGTAGCACGAGGAGAGCAGTACCATGAGGACAGGACAGAAAAGGACCGAGGACCGTCTCTGATTTTCAGTGTAGGTGAGCGGTGGAGTTGTATTAGGTACTTCAGCATTCAAAACCTCTGCTAGGAGGTTCGATACCGTGTTTTATTACAGGGAGAGTTTTCTCAGGGTCTAACATAGCCTCCCCACCAGAGCAGTGGGAATTCTCCTGCTCAAGCCATTGAAAACTGAATTAGATACTTCACCGTGAACATACCTGCACTTGCAACAATGAAAAATAAGGCAATCTCTTCCACCCCAAAGTCCTTTGTTGCCTTTATCCTCCTCTTTAATGTCATTTAATCCAGTGATGGGAGACTGGAGAAAGTTGGAGGTAGGTGCGTGTGGCACCTAAGCCTGAGCCCACGATCCTGCTCCAAACCCTGTTGCTCAGGGCTGCGGGTGGATGGGCAGCTGAAGGCAACAGCCTGTTTCAGCTCTAAGTTCATCTCCACGTCCCGTGTTTCTCGCTGAATAAGGAGGAAAACAAGCGTTTGACTCTCCCCCAGGATTTTGGTTTGGTCCTCTTTCTGGCGTGAAAATGCTGCAAATACGGGCAGCGTGTCATTCTGCTATCAGTTCTCGGGGAGGACCTCTCCAGCGTGCATGACCAGCAGGGTCTGGAATGCTGGCACGCTCCCCCTGCTAACGTAAGACCCTGCTTTTGCATATATATGAGATACGTAAATAAAAAAAGAGTCTGTCTCTTTTCACTACATTTAGCACAACAGCCAAAGAAAGGAAAACTGAAAAGAAAACAGCACTCAGCAGCGTGGGCTGGAGCCCAGTCGGTTGTCAGACATTCTCCCTGCCAGAAAGATTTGGAGATCTCTGTACAAGAAAATAAGCCTTTTAATTTTACACCAATATCTGCAGAGTACAGGATATGGAATTACGATTTCTAGTTCAGGTGGTGTTACTAAAATGACAGCAATGAGGAAAGTGGACTAATAAACTTCAAAAAGAGCACGAATGAATGCTGGTATTCGCATATCAGCAGAGGAGCAGTAGCCATAAGGATGGATGAAATTTGTCTCTGTGGCATACTTTGCTCCTAGAGCCGGGAAATAAATAGGCACGAATAGCCAAAGAAATGCATGCTTTTCTTCCGTGTGATTTTTAAAGCATGCGCTACTGGAAGATGTGTAAAAAGGCTTACTCTAGCTGGAACTTCTCACATGGCTGTTTAGGGCCCTAAAATATTCTTGTCTGGAAATGGAAAAGTTGGGGGGGGGGGGGGGGTGGGTGGGGTGTTTTAAAAGGTGAGGGGGGGGGGGGTGGTTGGTTGGTTGTTTTGTTGAAGATTTAATTAAAAGTCGAAAGGTTTTTTCCCCTCCCTCCTCCTTAAACAGCTCAGTCCTATTGCAGCTGGCTTCTCTGATGCTTTGCCTTACAAATATCCCCCTCTGACTTCTCCTGACTTATTCCTGGTACTCTGGGTCTCTGACTCTGCCTACGTTTTCTGCATGTTTCAGAACTGTAAACATGATTGATCACTCTTTTTAGCAAGCTGTTGAATTATTTATGGATCTGCTGGGATGCTTGAACTGCCAGCTACAGGCACACAGCCAGCAGGGAAAGGGGCCAAATTGCGAAAGGGAAAGCCTTTGCGCACACTGAAATGAACTCTGAGAACGTAGGATGTGTGGTACTTGGGTTAACATCCTCCAAAAGATCTCGAGCATCCCTCAAGAGCGGTGTCCTGCTCGGAAGCGTTCCTGTAACGCTGTGGAAACGCCAGCGGTGGAAAGGTCTGGCCTTGCATCGTGGCGAAATGCCATGCACCGTGCAATAAGACGGATTTAGTTCCTGACCTTTTAAATTCTAGAAAATGGTTTGTTGTCTGGGCTGAAGCGTTTTACAGCTGTTCTTCGTCCGCTGGGTGCCACAGGCCAAGGCTGAGATGTCTGCTTAGGAGCCGAAACTTCAAATGTCAGGGTGACACGGAGAGGAGCACGCGTTGGGCTGGAGGGCAGCTGGGTCAGGGCTTGGGCGTATGGGGAAACGCGGGGCTGGGAAGGGGAGAGCGCGCGGTGGGTGAGGCTGGAGGAAACCGCATGTGGCCGGGTGGCTGGATGTGGGAGGTCTGGGCTTTGCCGAGAATCAGGCGGCGTGGACGGGAGCCTCTGGGGTGGAGGAGCATGAGGATGATGGATCTGGACCACAGTGCTCTGGCAGGGCGGTGTGGGACACCCGGCAGAGCAGCTGGTCCTCCTCAGCTCACCTCTCCCTTGCATGGTCAGCTCTTCGCTTTAAGTACACCAACTTCACGTGCAGCGAAATGAAAGGAGAGGAATAGTAATGAAAGCTGTTAGCGATTAGCATAGTTGGTGGCCTGGCTTTCCGGAGCTGTTAAAAAGCCTTTAATTGTCCCTTTTCTACTTCTGTTCCTCTTAGGACTCTCTGGCCTGGGGAGAAATTGCATTAAAAAATAAAAGCCATTCATAAAATGAGAGGGAAATGGCTGTATAATCTCAGCCTTGTACGTGCGAGAGGAAGAGGATGGCTAAGGGGAAATGTCGGTGCGCTTTAGGAGGAGCAGACCGTTTGATTGCTGGCGAGGCTTTTTGCCTGGATTCCCTCCCTCAGAATGAAAGATGCTCGGGTGGGTCTGAAGTTTCTGGATCTCCTGCCCTAATTAAGATTTATTAAAAGCAGTCGCAAAGGAGATTAGGGCTGTCACTGGCCAGGACGTCTGAATAAAACAGAAAATGTTTGTTTTACTTGAAAATTGTTTCTGGTTTTCAAAAAAAAACCACTTTTGAAGCACGTAAAACATATCTTGTTACTGGAGCTGAGTGTGGGGTTTTTTGGGTTTGGTTTGGGTTTTGCCTGGACGGTCCCCAGGGTAGGCACCTTAACAAAAGGGGGAAAATCTCCCAGCAGCGATCTCTGCCTCGGTGGGAGCGGGGCGTAGTCGCTGTTGCTTACTTGTTTTTGCATCATCGCCGTAATGGGCCCTGAATCGAGGCGTGGTGCCTGCACCCTCCTTTAGTTTCACCTGCTGTCTTCGATTTCCCAGACTCAACCGTTCAGCTAAGACCGTACACGTCTGTAGTTTATGGGGAGAGTTATTAGGAACACGTGTCTATGTTTTCATCATGACAGCGTGACAAATTGGCCGGCGTGAATCAACCACTGCCCTCTGCTGCCGTCAGCCAGCTCTGCTCCCACCGGCTCCAAAGCCTCGGGGCTGCAGCAGCCGAAAAGGGCTTCTGGAGCAGAGCAGTATCGCTTCCGAATTTAATACCGGAGCGAATATGGAGTGCCCTTTGCATGCAGCAAAATGATAGCAGGGAGAGGTGAGGTGTTCACAACTTAGTGTGGCACTGCCCATGAAAGTCGGTGCTGTTGCCTTCCAAATGGGTGATGCATTTAATAAGTGGCGGTAGCCATCACACCCGGCCAAGGACGGACAGATTCCCACCGTGGTGGCGTTTGAAAGCGTGTGGCACCGTTGTCAGGTTGCTAACGCGGCGGCTGCTGCGGTTGCCGCAGCAAAGTCCTCTTTCATGTGACGGCTGATGGAGAGCGTGAGTACATACCGTTCTTACATGCTTCACCACGTGCACTGCAGCAGTAAACGGGCTGCTCTTACACGGCTAAACGTACGAGGGAAGTGTTACTGGAATTATCCCATTCTTCCCCACGTAGTTGTACCTTTAGTCGTTCTGCTGCCGTTACCCACTTTGGAGTAGCTGCGTAGTTGTTAATGCTTGATTTTATTGCAGATATGCCCGAGGGTTCTGGTTGAGCACCGGTGGTCTAGATATTGAACCAGAGAAAAGGGGGAGGGAGGGAGGGAGGGAGGATGATGGAGCCCCAAGAATGGAACATATTCAGGTGCACGTTGCCCAGACGGGAGTAAGTGTTGTGCTGTGATAGCCACAGCCTTTCCTGCTGTGGTTTGGAGGCCACGTCTGCCCCCCTGGCACCATCTCCTACACGTGGGCTTTTGCCATCTTTTAGGATGGGACCCAGCTACAGTGGTACCTTCCCAGCTTCTGCTGTTGCTACGTGGTGTGGAGAGGGACCACCACCTCCCTGGAAGGGAGAGCACAAAGTTGGGGGTAAGTGGACACGCGACGATGTCCCTTCTCGGATGCAATGAGGTCCCTTCTCAGACTGTGACGCCTTGGCAGCAGTTCCAGGCTCTTTCCAACATCTTTCTCCATTTTCTCTGTCATAATTACTTTACTCTGGAAAGTGAGTTGAGCTCTCTCTGCAGTGGATCTTTCCTGCAAGGGCGGGCCCTTGCGACAGGGTCCTCAGGCTGCCACGGATGGGTGGATGGGGAACTGTGGAGACGAGCTGCCAATGAGTGGACCTTTTTTTATGGGGGTTCGGTAAAACAGGCACAGGTACAGGAAAAGAAGCTGAAGGCTTATGGCACATGAACAAATGTCACAGCATGACAAGTTCGGGAGTATGATGTGGTCTGTTCCTCAAGACAAGTAAAGCTGGAAGATTTCGTAAGATGGAAAGCAGAGGTAACTTATTAGGCTTATTTACATTTTATAACTTCCACGTACGTAATAAACGGAGGCCAGTTTTTCAAAAGCCTGACAGCAGATGTGTTTTCTAATCCTGAATCTCTGTGACTTGTCTGTTCTGCTTAAAGGTGTGTAAGTTTGGTATTATAGGACTGATTATTGTGCACATTTCTGAAAGAGTTGCAGCAGCAGGTTTGCATTTTGAGAGCTTTGCCCATGGTTAGAATGATGTATTGTGCTGTCACTAGGAATCTGATGGAAAAAGGATCACTATCTTTGGAAAAAAACAACCCTAAGCATTGAGGCATGGTCCTACAAACGCTAAGCAGATGTTTAATGAGGCCTAACCTGACTAATACTAAACTCATCAGGCCACTTTTGCAAGCTGCGCCTCAAAGCTACGCGCGGTTATGGGATTTGGAAACCCTGCAGAGAACTTGCCCCACAGGGACCCTGGCAGGAGCATGAGCCAAGGGCTAGTAACTACAAAGACCGAGTACCTGGCATGGTATGTCTTGGTGATGCAAAAAAGCTGGAGGCTGATAGAGTGTAATGGTGGAGTATCACTTTATGCTTCTGGATTTTATGCTCTTCCCATGGCTCTTCGCCACTGTTGGAAACAAATCCTGCGTTGGATGGGTCCTGGGTCCTGGTATGGCCACTCTGGTGCTCAGTCCATAGAGCTTGCATCACCCTTCTGCTTGTCTGCAGCGCTGCGGGAGGGCATTTCAGAGTCCCCAGCGTCTGCCTTAGAAGGGAGAAGAGGCTTTTGATGCTGAAAAATAGATGTTTTTTTCCCCGTTCCCTTCTCTTGTTTAAGGCAGCCTGACCATCTTTGAGGGGGCTGAGTTTCCAGCTCTCTGCGTGTCCCTGGCTAGTGGAGCCCTGCTTTGGTAGGACTGGATGAAGCGCTTTAAGACTTGGCCCACTGTCTTCCCTGGGAATTCTGCCTGAGCAGTTTGTGAGTAAGGATGTAGGCATTTGTCCACAGGATGGCTGTAACCAACCAAGCAAACATCTTTTAAAAGTTAAAGGAAAATTCAGAGGTGACGTGCAAGGAGAGAATATTCTTGCTTTTTTTTTCGCCTTCATTTTATGATGTAGGAAGCGTGGAAGTAGTTATTTTAGCGCTTTTTTTTTTTTTCTTCATAGCAGAAATACCACTATTGGTGGTTGTTTTTGTTGGAGGTTGCCTTGAAAAACCAGTAAACTTTGGGGAGAGAGAGCGAGCAGCTTTTTCAGCTCTCAGGTGGAGGTCAGTAGAGAATTTGGAGTTTGCTCCCAGATATGCTCTAAGGGATGGTGCCGAACGGGTGCTGAGAGAGTTAGAAAACTCCTGCCTGCGTTGAACTCTGCCTCTTGCAGCGAGCTAACCGAGTCCGCAGTCATCCGCAGAGTTTTGGGTTAGACCAAACCTGGGTGAAATGAGAATACGCAGAGGTGCGAATAGGCTCTAATATACTGCAAAGACACGAAGGGTGGGCGCAAGTGGGGTTTGCCAGGGTAATTTTCAAGCAAAGCTTAGAGCCAGGAGCAAACGGACTCCGAGAATAGCCTTAAAAAATGAGTCTGAGAATGAAATCTTTAGGTACGGCTGCCTTCCGGATACATTACAGCGATAAAAGTGCATTTTTTAGCTGAGCTCGGAAGCTGCCAACTGACACGATGCCAGTTCTAGATGCCTGCCATTAACCTTAAAACAGTCTCACATTGTTAGATTAATGAGTCACCCTTGTATCAACAGAGAGACAAGCCAAGCATATTATTTCTTCTGAGGGAAATTACTGGAAAAGACAATTCCTTCTTTTTAAAATTCCCACTTTACCTCCAGGTTTGGCATCCAGTAGCCAGCTTTGACTTTCCTCTGCAGCAAGCTGTGGGGTTGGGCTGGGGTTGTGCGAGGGAAAGGGAACGAGACCAAACCTGGGTTGGGGACAAATTTGCCTTCCTAAAATATCCTCTGATGTCATGGCTCCTGGGTGTGGAGCACGAACGGGGTTTTGGAAGAGGAGGAGGACAGGCTGGGACTTCTGCTGGGAAGAAAACAAACAGAGAGGAGAAGTCTTCCGTTGATTGGGTCTCCCGAGGAATTAGACAGGAATTTGCTTCGCGTCCCTGCATATTTTTCTCCTTACCTCTAATAAGGTTGAGTTAGGAATTTTAAGCCTCTGGTTGCTTACCAAAACTCGGCCCTTTTTTTGAGAAGTACAAGGACTAACCGGACTGAGGGCGGGAGTCCTAACAGGCGGTTGCCTATTGGAAACTCTGGGCAGCTTTACAGTCTGAGGACAGGTTTGGAAAAAAAAAACCCCACCAAAGCCAAACCCCGGTGCTAGTCGGGGGCTGGCGGTGGTGACAGGGTAGGAAAACATTGCACATGGCCTGGTTCGCCTCTGCAACAGGACCGACTGCTGGTCCTGAGAGCAATAACGCCTTCCCCTTGCTTAAGGAGGCATCTATGGGACGTCGTTTTGCTGGGAGAAGGATGACAGCCCTGTAGGAAGGATGAAGTTTGCTCCCTGGGAGCGTGGCGCAAAGGGAAGGTTGCAGGATATTCGGACAAAGCTCCTCTTTCTCCTTTCTTTTCACCACGTTAAGTTTGTTTGTGTTCGGCCCGGTCTCTGCAACTCCTGGCATCTCATTCCTAGAGGGTGTAATTGCCTCCGTGCAATTCCAGGCGTCCCCCTGTGTTCCCACCGGTGCCTCCGGGTCTGCCTGCTCCCGGATGCTTTAGGGGAACAGGGAAACCCTCCACAACACACCTACTTGTACCGCTGTACCCTACGGGACGCATTTCTTCCTGCCCGCAGCTGGTGCATCTGTACGCTGCGCACAAACGTCATCTTGACCTAATATTTGTTTGGAAAAAGTGTGTTTCTCTGTACTTCCAATAATGAACTCAGAGTGACTTCCCTCATGCATTCACCTTCGAAATACGCTCTCATCTTGAGCGCACGCTTCCCACCCGTGTCTCCGCGGCAAGCAAAGGCAGTGCTTTGCCCATGAAACGCATGCAAATGGAAACCGCTTCCCACGTGTCTGGAGCTCCCTGTGAAGACTCTAGCGTTAAGGCCTGTGTTGTGTGCAGCGCGGGTTGCAGCTTCCTCCCTCTCATTTTTGAAGCGAAGATCACGGTGTATTCAAGGGAGGGTTGCAGAGGTTTCTGTAACGAGACGTGCACAGCCGGGATGCAGGCTGTGCCCCACTGGGAGTTAGGGAGCCGATTTAGAGGCTGTCAGTGCTAGGTGACACCTTCACCATTCAAAACCACATCACTGGTCCAGGTCCAGAGGCGCCCTGGCCAAGCACGCCTGCCCTGCGGGTCTCCTTGGGGTGCTCGCTGTGCTCTGGAGCACGCAGCGATCTCGGCTCCGACTCGCTCACGGGGGCATCCACGTAGCAAAAACCACCAGTCCTGCTGGGAAGCATCACCAGATGGTGCCAAAAGGGCTGACAACTCATTTCTCAGCCAAGGGTGGCCCCACAAAACCAGGGTGAGGAGGTGCTGGCAGGGCGCCGTCTGCTTTGGCAGCATCCCTGCCCAAGGAGCATCTGTCCTGTGGGTTAGGAGAATGTCCTCTTCAGGGACGTGAGCTGAGCGCTCGAACACAAGCCTCCTGTTGGGGAAAGAAAACAGGGGAGGACGTTTCAGGGAAGCTGCCTCCTTGCTGGAACCGAGCTGGCTTGCCTGGTGTTCAGGCTGGTGGGTGTCTGAGCTAGGAGGGAAGCCGGGCTCAGCTACTAATCTGCATGCCAAAGGGAGGGCGGGGAGCTGTACTGTATGTTAAAGCTATGTTAGTATTAGGAAGTTCCATAACAAATCATATTTTCTCTTGACCTTTCAGTTTCTGGAAATGTAGACACAATAAACAAACATGGAAGGGATGAGCTTATGCTGAAATATGAGGATAGAGCAGAATGGAAAGTATAAAGCAAACAAGGAAGCAACTAAGTGCACAATGAAGGGAATTAACCAATATGCAATCCATTACATGTTTATTTATACTCAGAGGCATAACTAATAATAAACATAGGATTTCCACAAAGAAAACAGTCTCTGTTCCCTATTTTAAACAACCTTATGGAGTTATGATGGTTATAGATGGAGAAATTCCTTCTATCGCATTCTCCATTTCCCGGTTCTTCCCTGCAGCACGGTTTTTATAGCTTTTGTCTGGGTTTGCAGAGTGCCTGGGAAGCCTCTGATGCAGCTCCTGTAGCATCTCAGAGCAGAGGCAGTTATTGCCTTCAGAGTTTTGTTTGCACAGAGCGTAGTGGGACGGAGTCCTGCTCCGCGCTGGAGCTTCTGGGTACCGCCATACTATAAATATTAAATAATCATCCTTGTGATCGTTGGCTTCGAGTCAGGCAGACGGGGGGATTGACCTGGCTTTTGCCAAACCTCGTGGATTAGGTTTCAGTTTAGCAAAGAGCAGCTCACGGCATGTTTTGGACCCCGTGGGCCTGACTTGGTGGAGGGAGTCTGGGGAGAAGAGAGCGTTTTTCTCTGGGCTATCTGCAAGTGGCTGATTTGAAATACAGCATACGAGTCCAAGCCGCTTCAACGGATCTACTCAAGTGCTTTAATGCTTGTCATGTGTTTGCTGAATTGGGCCTTCGGATAGGTAAGTGATTTTTGGAGGTGGTGCATACCCGCAATGACTTTACCAAAAATTTTGGCCGTTCAGCAGCTCTGAAAATAAAGGCACTTTGGAAATGCATGAAAATGTGCGTGGAGATCCAGGTGGACTTACCTGCTTGTAGAAACGATCATAGATAAGCTAACGTAGACCCTTGCAGTGCGCGAACCCTTCACATGGGTGCTCCTGACATGCGCCAGAGCTCCTCTGTGCAAGCTCTGAAAGCCGAGTGTGCGTGCAGGAAGGGTGTCCGTCTCGCTGTAAAGGTTGCTGCGTGTGGACTTCTGCTTGGAAACCTTCCCAAGTTCTTCTTTTACTACCTCTGGGGTCACATAAAGTTGGTTTGAGGCGCTTTTCCCGTTTGTTGCTGTTATTTTGGCTGGTGTAGGGCTGTGTGTAGGCACAGCCTCTGTCCGTGCTGTGATGGTGACCCTCGCCCAGCGGGATGCTCCCTGGCAGAGCGGCGCCATCAGCGCGGTGCCGGAGCGGGCAGCAGGCTGGTGCTTCTGCAAGGAGCACAGCATCTGCGCATCCTCGCGCTGCAGCCAGAGCCGAGCGCTGCCAGCCCTGCGCAGGATGCTAATGCGGCGCAGAATTTCCCTCTTACGGTTGGGTCTGGATATTATTATACAAAGCAAAATAAATTGCGATCCCTAATCTTGGTTTATTTATGGATCCGGCTTTAGCTGTTAAAACCCCTATTTCAGATGCGATTAGAGTTCCCTTTTGTCATGAAGGGGCGCTGGCACTGGTCTGTCTCTTTGGATGATTCTCTTGTGGCCCTGGTGCTCCTGGCTGCTTTGATATACACGGTGTGCACAGCTTTGAGTCTCCTCCCTGATGGGTTGCCACCTTCCCCAGGGGCAAGTGGACAGACTGGGGTGACAAAGGGTTTGCAAAGTTATTCTTTATTTTGCCCGCGATCCTTCTGGAGTTGTGCATCGTGTGACATTTATGTTGCTTATGGGAATAATTAATTTGCGTAAAACTTGGGAGATGTAAAATGTTATGGAAGTGCTCATTAGTGCTAGATGCTGTTATTAATTCTTTATTGTTTAAATTGTTGTTGCTCTGTCTGCTTTCTCAGTCTGAGGACAGGATCATGATTTCCAGCTACGCACAGCGATCTTGCGAGGAACACAGTTAATGCAGCGTTGCGGTTGGTATCATAAACACTCGATGTACTCATGAACATATGGGGAAAGTATGGTGGAGGTTTTTTCGCCTCATTTGCCAATTAGTAAAATGGCTCAGTAGATGTTGCTGGAATGTTTATGTTTTTTCTTCTCTGAGTTTAGACAAAGTGTGGGAAACATCGTGGTCCGGTTGCTCTGAGCCATTATAAGGAAATGGAAATGAGGGGGGATAAAAAGATCAAGTGCGTAGAGTGCTGTTTGTTCTAACATCTTCAGCTCTTCGTGTGATGAGCTGCGGCTGCTGCAGCGCACAAGTATCCAGGCACTTCAGCCTCTTTTATTTATTTACCTTCATGACACTCTTCTAAGGCTGGGAGATGCTGCCATTTTACAGACAGAGAGCGGAGATGTGGCAAAGAAAAAAAATGTTGCTTAGCAAGTTGGTAACGGAGGAGGGATTCCAAGTCCCAAGTCAACTTCTTATCTCTCTGGACCTCTTCAACCCCTGGTGAACTCCTCCTGGGGTTTCCCTTGGCAATGGGGGTACCCAGCACGTGTCTCATGCCTCTCTCCTACATGAAGATTTTGGTGCGTGGCTCATTGGGTCAGGTTCCCTGCTTGATCCAGGCAGATATGATACTTCCTAGAGACGGACCAGAAACTGTACTTTGATCCACAC
>NW_008824673.1:140714-144819 GCF_000699105.1 Pygoscelis adeliae | reverse complement strand
CCAAAACCTTGGATCCTCGTACCCCGGAACTTTGGGAAAATTCAGATTTGGGGCTGAATGTTGTGGTTTGGGCCCATCTTGAATATTTGCCTTCTGAGCCCCTGAAAACAAAAACAGCAGTTGACTTTCAAAGCAGTGGAGAACTTGAATTAGTTTTCTAGTCCTCTTCTTTCCGCTGTATAATGCCACCCAGCTTTCCCTGTGGTCAGTGGAAGTTGTCTGTAGCAAAGAGAGCGGAGACTCCTACCTCTCAATTATGCATTGCCAGCAGGATGTTAGGACGCTTTGATCGCAAATTTTGAATTGATAATGAGAATACGTAGCCAAGGTTTCGGTCCATAAAGGCGCAGAACTTACCCTGTGTGCACTTTGGCCCCCCGCTATAAAGCACCAGAGAGCGCGTTAACGAAGATCACTCTGTTCTTATAGAATCATAGAATCATTAAGGTTGGAAGAGACCTCTAAGATCATCGAGTCCAACCGTCGACCCAACACCCCCATGCCCACTAAACCATGTCCCTCAGCGCCTCATCTACCCGTCTTTTAAATACCTCCAGGGATGGTGACTCCACCACTTCCCTGGGCAGCCTGTGCCAATGTTTAACCACTCTTTCAGTAAAGAAATTTTTCCTCACGTCCAATCTAAACCTCCCCTGGCGCAACTTGAGGCCGTTTCCTCTCGTCCTTTCGCCAGTTACTTGGGAGAAGAGACCGACCCCCCCCTCGCTACAGCCTCCTTTCAGGTGGTTGTAGAGAGCGATGAGGTCTCCCCTCAGCCTCCTTTTCTCCAGGCTAAACAACCCCAGTTCCCTCAGCCGCTCCTCATGCACCTGGATCACGTCCATTCTGCACCCGGATCATGTCCATTCTGTGTTTTTATTTACTAACTTTAAAATCACAGCGCGTAACTTATCTGAGCACGAGTACAGTGGCGTGCAATAGAAACGTCCAGTCTCAGGAGGCCTCCAACAAGAAGTGACTGCACAGTAACGAAGAGGCAAGGCAGGCGGGGGCTTGGAGGGAGATGCTGTTCCCTGGGTCCATCTGTGCTCTCTGAGGTTCCTCCAACAAGTCATAGCTTTATCTGCTCCCCCCTTGTTTGATTACTCATGGGGCTGTTACAGCTCAGCTGGGCTCCTCTGAGAGCGCCACAAACCACAAAATGATGTAGAGGAGAGGAGTTAATACGCAGATTTGGGGAACACGGAACAGCTCGGGAGGTTGGTAATGGGCTATATGGAGTCTTTCATGGTTAGCATCCAGCCCACGCCTGAAGAGCCCTGATGGCTGATGAGGGTTTGGTAACTTGCGGAAACCAAGGTGGTGGATCTCAGTCGCCGACATGGCGGAAAAGACGCCCACGCAGCAAAGCCTGCTATCACGAGTGCTGGAACTGGCAAACGTGCTGGTAACCTCAACAGAAAGGCTGAAACCCGACCCACATTTCTGAAAGGGTTTCTCCGGGAAAAAGGGTTGGAGAGGAAGCATATAATGCCAATGTGAATCTGGAGCTTAGTTCGGATTTGCTTCAGTTATTAAATGACTTTACTGCTGGGTTTTTAGCATGCTTTATTTCGAAACTTGAAAAAGAAAGCTGTCATCTCCTCCCAGTCTCATTTACCCGGATGACAAGAAGTGTGCGTCAACGGGAGGTCGTGGCCTGCATTCCTTGACGCATTGGCATTGAAGATTTTCCTTGGGAAGCCGCAGCAAGCTCTTACCTGGCGAGAGAAAATTAGGAGAACATGTGATATAAACGTAGCAGAAGTTTGAGCTATTATTTAGCAGCTGGAGATGAAGAGGAGCCAATAGCAGGTGTTATGTGCAGACAACTCCAGATTTTTTGGAGAAAGTGCTCCTCTTTTGGAGGAAGTGCTCCTCTTTAGTACGTGCTGATGGTGCATGTTTGTGATGCTTCCCCATGGTGATTGAAACAGGGGTAGGTCTCCTTTGGAGGAGATTTTCTGGAGCCCCGGTGGAAGCTGCTGAGTTGTCACGGCGGTGAAGGGTTGTCACCGCAGGGTGGGTAACGGCGCTGCAAAGGAGCACCCTTTGTAAGTGTGCAAGGGCCGCCAGTGCGGCTGTGGCAATGATCTGTATCTTTTCAGCGGCGGAGGCAAAGCATACATCAAATTTGTACCTTTGGGCCTCGCCTGTCGGCAGCTGCTTTGCCCCGCGATTGGGTATTGTCTTCCTGATTTAAAGCAGACCGTATTAAACATCCAGCTTGTCCTCTGTGGGCATATGAGGTAAATGTATCGCCCGTTCGGTTTTGTGGCGATTATACTTTTTTTTTTTTTTTTACATAATTATTTTTGATTGTCGTTTTTTGACAGTTTCTTGGCTGGGGTGTGCTGCAGCTGCCCTCATTAGGGGCTGTGCCAAACACAATCTTTTTGATATTGAATATTACTCGGTGGCTGCGGCCCCAGATGGCATGTGTAGTAGCAATTGAATCCAATTACATCTGCGTAATGCTTTTTAAGTTGAAAGCCCGGTAGGAGAGAGATGCTGAGCTCCTCGCCATTTAAGCAACTTGACTAGGCTTTCTCCTAGGACTTGACATATCAGAAATCAGAAAGAAGGGGCTGTCCGTGTGGGCTAAACTGAAAACAGAGTAACGCCGCATGGTTTTTAGGTCCTATTTCTCCATGCCTAACGCCCACGTCCTTGTGCATTGCGTAGGTGTGCAGTAGCATTGCGCCCATTTTGCAGGTGAGGAGAGGCGAGGCAGAGAGCGGAGAACGAGCTGGACCGAGATTATCTCCTAACAGGCCAGCAGCAGAGCTGATGGCTGAATGTCCCTGTCGAGTGGCGGCTTGCTGGCACCAGGCTGACTCCGGCATGTACCCCTCGTTGGGCTCAATCAGTTCTCCCTCCTTTTCAAGCCCCCTAAATTTTCAGACAAAGATGATATTTTGTTTTCTTCTCCTCTACTACGCTGTTGAATCTTCCTGTTTGGGCCATTAGTAAACACCAAATGAGCTCCAGCTAACAAATAAAACAATTATAGCTAAAAAGCCCCTGAGGGTGCCGAGATGCTTTGGTGAGATGTGTTGGCCCTGGGTGCTGGGGAAACGAGCACGTTTTGCTTGGTTTTACTTTGTTGTTGTCCAAAACGTGCATTTATTGAGACTTTTCAGGAATGTGATGTTGTCTGCAAAGCATGATTCATTGTTTAGGCGGCGGTGGTGAATATCTTCACGCATGTCTTTCTTGTCTTATGCACAGTGGATGTGGAGCATATTTTATTCCTTCCTCTTTGCCGCAGATCTCAGGACTGCTATTGCATCTTTCTTCAGCTGTCGTCTTCTCCTTCTGGCAAAAGCAACCTCAGTCCTTCCAGTCTTTCTTCGTCGGCCACATCCTTGCTCTCTGCTCTACGGATTTTAAGGCTAGAAAGGTCTAAGAGGTGATTTATTGTCCTGAACAGACAGACTTGCATCTTGTTGCCTCCTGCTTGGAAGTGTGATTTTTCCACTTCTGGTCCTCGAGCTATTGCACAACCACCGCGAGCTGATGCTGCTGACAAACCCACGGCGCTGCGGCAGGAGCGGGGCGCACCAGGGCAGGAACGGGGGATGCACTGGGAACCACTGCTGGGAGCAACCTTTGGACAACCCACGTGGGTGCCTACCAAGGACTAGAGAATGGATATTGGGGAAAAACAGAGGAAAATGGGGCTGAAGGATTAGCGTTGGTTATTTCTGTAACGTGAGGATTTTGGAGAGGAGCCGGGCGTTTGCCAGCACCGCGTGCCCCTGTAACGGCAAGTGTCCTTTGGGAGCAGAGGAGAGGGAAACCAGGGGAAAGGAGGCACCAGGCTATTTGGGGGGGCCCGTTGCTACCCCAGTCAAGCTAAGCCTGGCAGCAGTGATGCCAGTTTCCGCAGTCCCCTACGCGGGCTGGCGTCACGGTTACCAGCCGGGAACTGTCAGAATTGATTTATGAACTCAGCCCAAACACTCGCAGGACCAAAAAATGCCAAGGGAACCGGTACAGCTGCAGGCAAAAGGCAGGAAAGATGCTATACGTCTGGCAAGCCCTGCTGCTTGTTTGCTCCTGCTTTGCATTAAGCTATTTGCTGCGACTTCAAAAACCAAAC
>NW_008824673.1:137506-140703 GCF_000699105.1 Pygoscelis adeliae | reverse complement strand
TCCTGCTGAGGCAAACAGAAAAGAGGTCGTTGGAAGGGAGTTTGTGTCTCGGAGCCAGTGCCTGCCCTGGGGGGGCCGAAAATCTCGGGGACCACAGTGCCGGGTGTGGGGGCAGCTCACGGGCTCGGTCCCGGGGTCGCCGGCTCAGCCGTGGCAAAGCTGAGCTGCTGCAACGTGTTTTGTGTTAAATGTTCTTTTCATCCCGCGCAGAAGACGTGGATGCGTATGAAGCTGATGGCGTGTACATGCTGGGTTTGTTTCTTTCTTTCATTTATATCACATTTTTTAGATGTTAAGGCTTTTGGATTTTGTCAGGGAGGCATTCTTACGGTGGTTGAAACCGCTTCTTCATTGGAAATTCTCCTAAATCTTACTCAAAAATGTATACAAAAGAATCTAATAGTTGAAAGCAAAGCAAACCATTTTTAGCAGTCCAAGATGCATTTGTAACATTTTTTAATTAGCTGAAAATTTTGAGGGAAATTATTTCCAGTCACTGGACATTTTTGAGTGTATGATTTCAAGAGGTTGTCAACAAATAGTAGCTCTTCTCTGGGTCGTGCAGTTGCATTGGGGATTTCCAATCCCAAAGGTTTCAGATGCAATTCAGTCAAAGCTCTGAATTTCTGATGCTTTTTCTGACATGTTTAACGTGAGGAGTTTCTGAAGCTCGGCCACAATTGTTCTCCCATTAGCAATGAAACCCAACGTGCTTTCTGAAACAACCGGAATTGAGGATGTGGAATCATCCTTGGAGTACGGTGGTGCTGGTTGTCAGCGGTGAGGAGCACTGCGAGCCCAGGTCAAGTCGAGTTTGTTCCCATCTCAAGTGACACCCTCCTGGCATTGCCAGGGACATCGGGCAGAGTCGTGATGCAGAACTGAAGCAAAACCAGTTTGTAGATCACCCAAACGTGGCTTTGGGGAGGAGAATGCAGACCTGGGGGTGTCGTCTCCATCTGCAGCAGTACAACTCGTGGTGTCGGCACCCCAACGCCCATGCCTAACAGCAGGAACATGCTCTTCCAAACGCAAGGGCAGGATTTCATCCTTGCTTGCTGCTCAACACCAGCAAGGGGTGTCCAGTGATAGCCAGAGGTTCCTGCCCACGGAGCAGCCTTTTGGTAGGGTGGGCCATAGCTGCCAAAGCGTCTGCAAGCGAGGGACTGAGTCAAAAGAGGTTTCGCGTTAGCAGTTGACCCTGTTCTGCTGTGCGCTGGATGTGTCACGGGGAAAACTACCTCGCCCAAGGCTCTTTGGAATGATTGAACTCTGGCGCTTGCAAGGTAAACCTTCATCTCTGGTGTTGTCCCCAGAGATGCATGGGGGGAAGGACCCACGTGGGTGAGTCGGGGGGGGCAGCAAGCTGTGCCCTGTGGGGTGGTGCTGCTCCCCAGAAGCTCCCCGGTTGGTTTTTTGATGTCTCGCCAATGGGGTAAGTGGGTAGGTGGGAGCTGTGCTTTGAGAAACCAGGAGTGTTGGCAGCCATCAGCTCCCTTCCCAGTACTGCTCTCTGGGGCAAGCTCAAGCTCATAAATCTTCTACTCAGCAGGGAGCATTTGTGCTATAAACTAATTAGGCAAGTGGTCAAATACCACAAACACCTTTGCCCTCATTAGAGACCAATAATGATCCTGAGTAGGTGCTGAAATGCCTCATTAACAATGAGCAGGGCCTCCTCTCTGGGATACGGGCTGCAAAAACAAGCCAGCAGCCCAAGGATGCAGGAGGCCCTGACGCTAATTTGGTGCGCTGCTAATGATTTAAATGTCAATTAGCTAGTCCGAAGCTACGTGGAAGTCCTGGGCTTGTGGGCCACAAAGCCAAGGCACGGAGATGGCGGGATGTAGTTGTATTTGCTACGGAAATGAGGAATTTGGCAGTTTTGTGGGATGAAGAGCTTCTTTCCCTCCTCTTCTCTTCGTTGGCCCTGCTGCTGTGTTGACTCGGTGCCGCTCTCCTCCTTTTTCCAAAATCCTCTTCCCATCGCTCTTTTTGGTTACGCGCTCTTCCACATATACCACGATGTCCTTGAAGAGCTCCGTGCTGCAGCCCTGCGTTGTTTTAAAGGATTTGGGTGGAAACCAGAGTCAGGGCGGACACTCTCCTCCAGTCACTTCTGTTCTTTCTGCTGTTTTCCAGGAAAAAAAAAAAGTTTTTCATGCCCAGTGGTATTGTTGCGGTATCGGGAGGTGCCTCATGAATGTGAGTCTGCATAGAAGTAAACTGGGAAATATCTCCCAGACAAATTACCCTTTTCCGTGTTGCTAAAGCAGAGCTGAAACTGTTTTTGGGTTTTTTCTGCCCTTGCGGTGTTACAAGTGACTTCAGGCTTGCTCGGGTAATACTGGCTGGGAGATCTGAAACACTAGTTCTGGACCCAGTTGCATCTCCTGCGTTGCCTGTATTCAGACTTCAGGAATAATTCAGACAGCCAGCCCTCAGATATGCCACGATACACAGTTCACCCTGCCTTGAGGCAGGGCAGATCTGTCTTTCTCAAACTTTTTAGTTGAAGGACTGTTACATCATTTTAAAAAAAAAATCCAAGATTTGCAGCTTTGTCTAGTAGCAATTGCCAGAAGGTAGTGCCCATGCAAGCGGTTGCTTTTTAGAACCACCAAAAATGAAACTAGATTTTGAATGCCTATTTGGTATTTGATTTTTTTTTTTCCCTCATGCTGTGTTTGCTCTTTTTGCAGGAACAGGACCGCATCTGTATATGTATTTTTCCTGCAGTTGTTTTGCATGATACTGGTGGTACATGGGCCACCAGCCAGGAGCTGCCAGGCTGTATGATTTTTTTCTCGATCCTTTCATGCCCGATTTTGATACGACCTCCAAAAAAATCAGTGGTACTGAAGTGAGTTGGAGGTGCATCCCACGATAGTGTCCGTTTCCCGACATAGATTGGAGTCTTGTATTTGTGGTACGCAGTGAAGACATTGCAACTAGCCTGGAGTTTAGATTTCTGGTATGTTAGCGTGTGGCCAAGACGTGCAGGAAAGATAACGCAAAGCAGCGTCAAGCCAGTGAAAGGGAGACATAGTAAGAAAAAAAAATCTCGGAGTGATGAATTTTCTATAATGATTACCAAGAGTGGCAAAGAAAATAAGCCAGGCAGAAATTCCTGATTCAGAAATTAGGCTAAGGCGGGTCCTCTGGGCCAAGTCTTCTGCCCAGACACGTCCTGCTGA
>NW_008824673.1:129812-137487 GCF_000699105.1 Pygoscelis adeliae | reverse complement strand
GAATACACTCACCGATTTCTCCAGTGGAGCAGAAAGCTCTAGCAGCATTCTTTGGATGCCATCCAGGGAGGGATGTGCGAAAGGGTCGTTGCTTTGTGCATGAGATTCTGTGTTTGCCTAGGCTGCGTGACACTGGGAACGACGCAGAGCAAATGGCAAATTCCTTATAAAAGTGGTTTTGTGGAGGGGTAAAATGTACAGCTGCAGCCACTTCCAGATGTGCGATGAGGAAGGACTTATCTCCCCGCCGTCCCTCCTAGACAAATGCCTTTAAATACCATTCTCCAGCTCTGAGGTTCACCCCAAAAGGCCCGTTAACACTTCCACACAGGTGTGTTTGGGTGCTGATGGGTCCCTGATTCATTTGCTTTAAAAGCAAAAACTTGCTTGCAGCTGGTTGAAAAATCAAGGGAGACGTTTTGTAGAAATAATAGTAATGTTCAATGAAGAAATCCCTTGTGGATTTTTCTCAACCTTTGCTGTTTAATGAACCAACTGATTCAGCCTGTAGTGTTGAAATAATCCTTCCAAGGATGTTAGAGCAGTCCCATTAAGTCAGGGGAAAGATTTTACTGCAAAACTTTTGTTAGCGAACCAAGAGTTTGTTGTCAAAGGAAGAAATGGGGCTTCCTCTGACCTGGCTTTTAGGTGCAGGTGAATTAATTTAGATTTCTTTCCCTCTGTTTTAGGCTGACACCTAATCATCAATATAGTTTGCAATGTTTCTTTCTTTTCTTTTGTTATTAGCCAAGGGACGATGGAGAGGTTTGTGGAAGGGAAATCCCCCGAGTCCTGTTTAATACAAAGACAACACCTCCTTCAGCTCAGGAAATCCCTGAGCTGCATTTTATTTGAGGCTGGTGGAATATTCTGGGGAAAAAAAAGCACAGCATGTTCATTGTATTCTTAAACCCTTCCCTAGGCATCTGCTTTTGGCCACTCTTAGTGACAAAATACTGAGCTAGATGGACCTTGGAAAGCCATTATAACTCTTGGTGTCGTCAGGTTGTTCCTATGTCTTTCAATTAGTGTTACGGAAGTGCTGAGGGACAATCGAACAGAGGGGGTTTTGTCATCTTCATCACCCTGCTTTTCTTCTCACCCTTCTTCTGGCAACCTCTTTGCTTTTAACTGGCTTTTCCTCTGACTGTGGTACCGCCAGCCTTTCTGAAGAGGTCAGTCTTGGACGGGCTAAAGCTGTGCACAGCTGCTTTCGTGGGGTTTTATCTCCCACCCTCCAGAGCACTCCTGAGGATGCTCAAGCCTCCAATGTTTGAGCGTTTTCCTCTTGGGTACCGCTGCTGCCAGAGCAGTGTCAGCTCCCTCATGGAGCACTGCAGATCATCTTCTCCACATTTCCAGAGAAGGGTTTCCTATCTACATGCCCTTTAATGTTGACGCTCCTCTCCCAAATCCAAGAAAAAGGACTTCAGTGAATAATAATTACGTGTGGAAGGAACTGACTCATAGCAGGAACCCCATTGATTTGAATGGCAAAGCTGAGATCTGAATGGGGGCGAAGCGCTGATGGTATATGGATTCAGGACCTTCACTGCAAATTGAAAAGCTCTGGGTCCACTTAGGACCCTCAGAATACATGCAGATTTAGTTCACTATTCACTAGAGATCCCCTCTCAAAACACAAACAGGGATCTCAGTTGAAAATCCTTCCCTTGTTGAAGCCAAAGGCGAAATGCCCCTTCCCTTAGGTAGGACCAGGATTTCCAGCCCTGCAAAAGCCCATGTTTGACCTCCGCCTACCTTAGCGCAGCCAGGAAGCGAAGAAAGCTGGTCCACAGTGAACCAGACAAGCTGTAGGTGAAGCCTGTTAGCAGAGAGGCGCTCAGAAGGAGACAGCGTTATCCTTTTTCCCATCAAAGCCATCTGGCTCTCAGTTGCCAAACCAGTGCCAAGCCCCAGTGACCTTTCAGACTCATCACTGTGCTTAGAAGATTTACAGTGGAAAAAAGCTACTTCTTGCGAGGAAACTCTTGCTCCTTCCTCCCAGGAGAGCATCTAGCCGCAATGACTCATACGTTCATCATGCTGGCTTCCCGTAACCGTCCGACAGTGGCTACAATGCACAGGCTTGGGGAGAATCCGTGCTTGCTTGCCTCTGAGATAGGGTGATGTAAGCTCCTGCTCTGGCTTCTCCCGGCTTTCCAGACTGTTCAAAGTTCAAAGCTTTAGTCTCATCATTCCATCACCCAGCAGGCCAGCCCTGGCTCGAGCACTGACTTGCCTCTCCTGAAGCGATGACATTTTAAAAGCGCTTTGGAATGACGACAGTCCCAGAGTCCCGGAGGAAATGGAGGTGAAGCTCACTGACAGTCAGGACCCGAGTTACCAGAAGATCTGCCTCAGTCACTGTCTGCCTGTTTTCAGGCAGAGCTGCAAACCACATTTAGCATTTGCAGTGGAGCCGCCGTGAAGATTGTCTTTTCAAGTTGCCAAGGTGTTCTCTACAAGGTACTGGAACCCTGTAGAGTAACCCTTGGAGAAGGAATTCTGTTATTCTGGGATAAATGGAAAAATAAGTACTCTGAAGTCAGGAGGAAGACTACTGCTTCTCAAGTAAAAGAGGACCTGAAAAATGGAGAGATGGGTCCAAGCCCTGAAGTAGCATTCTGTTCAGATTTCAAACACCTCAGAAATCCGTAAGTGGATTTGTACTGGAGCCCCATTAAAAAATTCAAGGTCTCTCAGAAAACTGGGGGTTGGGTTTGGATTTTGACGTTTCCTGCCTCCACCAGATTTAGACGTTCTCTGATCTGGGGCTTTGTTCAGGCCTGTCTCCGATTACAGAGCCGTGAACAAATAGGTCTGTTGAGGGAGCCGCGTTGGCTGGTCTGCGTGAGCCACTGCCTTCCTTCAAAAAGATCAAGAGACTCAACGGAGTCTTGTGCTGGGGAACATGAGAGCAGCACCAAGGCATTTGACATGAGGTTGTTTGAATGTTAGTGGTTTTTGCTTGTGGGACTCTTTCTGCCCTCCGCTTTCAAAATTCTTGACTGTTTCTCTGAATCCAAACCACATGGATTTTTTCCTGATGTCAGGTAGATGCAGACAAATTCCTCCAGCTGCCCAAGTACAAGGTGAGATCCCAACAAGTATGCGGCAGGCCTTTTTGGAAAAGGGCTCCATCATCTCCAGAGCTCCCAAGGAAAAATTAGTTACCCTTAAATTCCCACAGCAGGCAAAACAGACTCAGACCAAAAGCCTTGATGTAAATCTAAACCATGATGTTCACTGGGGTAAAAACTGTCCTTTTGTGCGAAGCAGCCTGGATCTGAGAAGTGCATGAAAGCCAAATCTGAAGTCAGTCTTAATGAAAACTTGCTGTGCTGTTGGATTGCTTCTTGGCCTTTTCCTCCATCCTTCTCCCTTGAACTTCTCCACCGTGCAACCTCTGCTGGGATACTCGCAGGCTATAATCCTCCCTGTGGTGTTTCCAGGAGACCTGGGGCTACGAGGAGAAGACAATTCTCTCCCTTGGGTCTGTTCTTCATCTCTCAAGCCCTCAGCGGATGCCAGCAGCATCAGGAGGCTGCGAGCATTTGTGGGATGACAAGAGGTGTCCATAATGTGCCGGAATTCATCTTCTTCCTCCTTCACAAGGCGAGCACACAGCACAGGCTACCTAGAAAGGATGAATGGAAAATAAACAGACATTGTGGAATATTTTTTTTCCCTGTGGGACGGGCGGCTGCCAGGCAGAGCTCCGTTCTGCAAGACTGAGGACCGATCTATGCCCTTTTTGTTCCCACCGTTTTCAAAGGGTTTCCATTTAGGCTTTCAAGTGAATGGATGTGCTCCCAGGAGCGTGGCTCACACGCTGAGCCGGCTTCACAAGGAGCACTTCTCTGGGGCGAGGACACTGTGGTTTCAGGCTGGGCTGCGAGCAGTGCAGCCCTGTTCATTTGTCTGCCTCCTGCCAGGCAGGAGCTCAGATTACCATCGCAGGCAGGCAAAGAGGGACACAAGAAGGAGAAAAAAATGGGCTAAAATCTTCCTTGCCCCCATATCGGGTTTGGGGCTCCGAGCAATGGAAAGGGAAAGCCGAGCAGAGCTTTCCGAAGCAGCCGACTGATGTTGGGGGGATTTCGGGGGCTGATTTTACTCTGGGAGAATCGATTGTAGCATCTCTGCCGGTGGCTGCCATAGATTTCCAGCTGCCCATTGCAGGGTCATACTGCTGCCTTCACCGTCGGTAGGAGCCCGAGGGGTCCAGATGGCGACCGGTTGGGAGCCAGGGAGGTGTTTGCAGGAGGTGTTGATTACCCCCTGGTTACTCCATCCCAGCAGAAGTTTTAGGGCCTTTGGGGCAGAAAGCTGTACCACCAGAGCACATGGGAACAGAGCAGGGCTTTTCTTTCCCACCAAATCTCTTCTTGATTTATTATGCGCCTGCTCAGCAAGGCGGAATGCCAGCACTGCAAGGATTGCGTTATCTGGGTTGTGTTGTTAATGAGGCCATCATGTTGATTAAGCATCAGCCCGGAACATTATCTCTCGAGGTCCCTCTCTCCCTCTGCAGTGACTGACACTTCTCCCTGAGTAGACAGACCAGGGAAAGTCCTCAAGACTCATTGTTTGGGATTAAAATAAATAGCAGTCGAGGTGGAGCAGGGCTGGTGGCAGATGTGTGTAAAAGATTGCACAACTTCTCGCCGCTGAGGACGGAGCTGCCCGATTAAAACCAGCTACAGCTGAGGAGAGGGGAGGGTGCATGAGAACGCTCATTAGGGATAATAAATAATTAGGCGTGAAATGCCTCGGAGTGGCTCAAGTCAAGGGATGGAGAGGGAGTGGGAGAATGAGTGGAGAAGGGATCCCGTTTAGCACAAGTTAAATCTGCAGGCTGTACTTTTTGGTATGAAGCTGGCAGCACTGGCATAAAGAAAACAGGTGACTTGGGAAATTGTTTGATTTCCTTTCCTTCCCCTCCAGCTTTTTCCCCAGCGGCGATGATCTGCCAATTCAGCTCTGAGTAAAAGTGACACATCTGGCAGTTTTACCCAGGAACTCCAGCCCAAATCTCTTCGCTTTGCTAACAACTCAATATTTTGTCATATTCTGGGCCACCCGTGAACCTCAGAGAAGTTAGAAATGCCAGCAAATCTGCCTATCTAGCTGTGCCGGCGGGATCTGGCAGCAATGAAGTTGGTCACGAGCTGCAACTTGTGATGGTCTCCCCCGCTTCCAGCTAATGGGCACGTGCTAAGTTAGATCCTTGCTGGCAGTCATAATCTCCGTGATGTGTAAGGTCACGATGTTGAAGGTGGTTTCTGGAAAGGATAGAGGCAGGCTCGTCAGGGATCAGGTTTGCGTGGCTTTTAGCTGCTCTTGGGAGTCCGTCGTGGGGCAGAGGAAGGGTGCGATCTGCGTTAGCATCTCTGCAGATGCCCGTCACAGCTGCCCGGGAGTTGTCCCTTCAGTTCCCTCTACTCCAAGTGTGATAAGAGCAACTAAGCTTTCCTGGCAGGCCCTGCCACCCGCGCATCCTGACGGCATGCCTCTCCCTGCAGGAAGCAACGAGCGTGGTTTCATCTCTCAAGGGGACAGGACAGGACAGGGCAGGCTCTCTTCTAACAGGGAGTTTTAGACCCGGCATGTCAACCTCTGGATCCCAGCTGCGACCATCTCTGGCGGCCCTGGAGAAGAATTTAGTCTGACTCACTACACGCTACTAGTTTTGGTGATAATCGTGGTACGCAAACCGTCTAGAAATGTATCTCTTGTTCACATGGGTGCGCATGGGCACGTATTTACAAGAGAAATCAGCATGTTGGTCCCATAACGTGGTTTGCAGAAGCAAGTCTCCTAAGCTGTCCCTATTGTGTTCAAAGGATTTCCACTCGGTTGGTAATGGTAGGGTGCGCTGCTCCGTGGGACCAGATAGCGAAGTTGGGAAGGGAGCACATTTGTTGCCCAAGTTTTGTGCTGCGTAGGGGTGGGCACAAGAAAGCCAAGCTGAGGGTGCCTGTTTGGGGCTGAAGACGGGTCACCAACTCGTACTGAAGCCATCAGTGAGTCACTTGCTCTGCCTGAACCCAACAGCGTGGAAATCCTCCCCAAACTTCATCTCCTTGAAAGTACCAGATGTTGAACCCAGGCTGAGATTCCCAGGGCAAAAGAAACATGCTGTAAGCAGAGATTTGCTAAACACCAGCACCGTGAAATGTAGGAACGCCAGCAGGGAAAGCAAACCAGCCCCTCGTGGAGCGGTAATACTCATGAGGCACAGGAGAGAGAGATGCAAACACCACTCGCTTTTCAGACTGCTGCTGCTTAAATCAGCTGGAGCAGATGCCTTCAGCATCCAGGAAGGGATGTTGCTGCTTCACCTGGCTTCTTCCATCTTAGCCTCTGTCAGCTGCAAGTTAAAGGAGAAAACCGAGTGGAAGAGGTTCAGGTGCTGGCAGCGTGGCCTCTGCTTGCAGGCATACAGCTGACATCTGCAGCTAACTCTCCGATCCTCCTAAAAATCAAGACCACCACCGCCACCACCCTAAACAGAACCCTGAAATACCTCCTCATTTGAAATGTTCCCAATCCCCAAACTATTTTCCTTGCCTGTGCTCACCAGTGGACAACTACAGGAATCAAAGAGGTTTTAGGTTTTGTGTTGGTTTTCAGTTTCGAGTTTTGGGGGTTTTTTTTCTAAAACCTATGAAGTCCCAAGGCAACTTGTGCATTAGGAATTGCTGAACGGGGTAATTGCTTAGTGCAGTCCCTCGGAGGGACTCTTTTATAAGTGGAAAGAGGAGTGTGTTGATTTGGTCACGTGCCAACCAGGAAATACCAAAAAGCTGAAGATGGACCCGTTACAAACAGACTAACCAGCCTCAGATGTCCCTTCAATATTGGAATATGGAAGGTAATAGAGAGCACATGGGTCCTGTAAATAATGAGAAATACACAGAAATAAGGCCATTTGGCTGCCTTGGTGAAACACTGAAGCCACTGGCTTCAGCTGAAATCTCTTAATTGCCCCTGATTGCCCTGTAACGGGTGTTTTTCCTGCAGCCTGTCAAGATCTGAGGGTTCTGCGTTGGGTTTCGCATCTTGTGTGCGCCACGGTTTAATCCTACGCTTTCCTCCCGCGGAAGGGCCGGGGGAGTGGCTGGGGCAGAACAGAGATGCTGGTGCTCTGGGGCATGAGATGTTGGTAGGAGAAGGGATTCTGTGGGGAAAAGCGCAAAGCGGCAGAGGCAAGAAGCAGGGCAGAGGCGTGAGCTGCGCTTGTCTCCTTTCACCTGCTTGACCCCTGTCCTGCTGCTTGGGACTAAAAGCCTGGGGAGGAAGGAGATGAGTCAGAGTCGGAAGGACCCTTGGGAAAACTCACAAGCAGGGAGCCCGGAATCGGGTTTTCAATCCCTCCTTTGGCATCCCTGCAAGCGCCGGCCCCCTTTAAGGAGGAGGCTGCCGGGAGCTGCAGGTGCTCGCGGGGGTTGTAAAGCAATCAGGTCGTCTGTCTCTGTGCAGAAAGATGGATCAAGGAGCCCCGCTCTAGGCATCCAGCCTTGAAAATACTGGCCCGGTTTTTAATTCCTGTGTCTGAGCTTCTTTTCCTGGGGCTGGGACAAGGGTGTAGGCAGACATCAATGCAGCATATGTGTGTGCATACATTTTCCCTTTAGGGGAAGAAGGAGGGAGAAGTGTGTCCGGCCCG
>NW_008824673.1:118533-129789 GCF_000699105.1 Pygoscelis adeliae | reverse complement strand
ATCACATTGCATGGGACAGAGGCAATGGGAGCAGCGGCCCAGTGGCGGGGTGGGAAGGACGGTGCTGGCGTGGCGTTTTGGAGATGCCTGGTGAGATAGGGGAGGCCGGCTGGACTTCACGTTGCCTACCCCATGGCACGGTGCTGAGAGTGTAGGGTGGCATTAACTGGGGGCTAGAGGGGAGTCCTACAGCCTCCTGCACTTTGAGGAGGTCCACCCTCAAGCCAGAGTCTCAGGCAGTGCTCCTGGGCTCTGAGCATGGATCGGGAGCACTGCATCGCCTGAGCCTGGAAGGGAGCAAAGGGCTCTGCCGTAGATGGTCTTCAGGCCTTTCATGGTGGTGCTTCAGCATCGCTGTTTGACCTCGAGCATTTGAGCTGGGAAGTTTTAAGCCATTTTTAGCTGCCTGGCTGCAAAGGGGAAGGGAGGGCGGAGGGAGGGAGACATGCCATGAGGTTAGTATTACATCCCCGACACAATAGGAACTTTTATTAGCAATTTTCCATTGTGTTGCAAATGGCAAAGATCATGGTTATATTTGCATGTTTCAGACTGTCCTGGAGAATTAGCTTTCCTCTGCGATTGGGTAATAGTTTTCACATTGCATTAGCTTCAGCGTTTGGAGTGAGATACAAAAGCTGCAGCTGGAGAGCGCCGGTTCTCCTGCCATTGGAGACCTTCGTTCTTACCTGGTAGTTCAACCTAGGAAAAAACAGGTTGTAAGAAGCTTGATCTTTGTGGGATAGAAGAAGAGGAGGTAGCAGGTGGGCAGTACCTTTGCTCTGAGGGTATCGATTGCACTTCTCAGGCCAATAAAAATGCATGCATTCCCGGCTAGGATAACAATAAGGACGTTTCTTTGCTCTAGGATAAGTCAGGATTTGACTAGATTTATGCTTGGCTCTGCGGAGGGCATGCAGCTATTGACAGCCTGAAAGAAATTAGGCCAAGAAAACAAAACAGAAACAACTGGGAATTGTTGCAGCTTTCAGTCTGCAGTATTGCTTCCAGGACCGTAGGACCCAGGCGCTTTGACTCTGGGCCATGGCCCTGTTGGTTTTTTTTTTTTCCCTTTGAGATTTCACACAGTGCTTTCCGCGGAGGAGTTCTGCTCTGCGGCCTGGATGAAGCTGCGATGTGCGTCTTCCCCGTTGTGGGACCTGGAGCACGGTCACCAAACCGCTGGCTGATGGCAGGATGGAGGCTCAGAGAGCTCTGCCTCTCCTTCTCTTCCCCTGCATGGCTTAGGCATGACTGTGGTGCCAATGGTAAACGGTAAAAGTCACTACAACACTGTTCCCGAGATCCCCGATCCTCCTCTTCCAGCTCTTCACAAGCTCTCTAGTCTCTGTGCAACACCACTGTAACAGAAATCCCCAGTTAAAACATCTTGCTCAAAGGGTGGGAAGCTGTTGCTGCTGAAGGCAACCTGCTCCGCTGAGCCTTGGTGCTTCTTCCCAAGAGAGACAAATGGATGAGAATTTTTTGTGTGCTTTTTAGAAACCAGCAGATTAAACCCAGTTGTCCTGAGAAATATCGTTAAACTGATGTTGATCCCAGCCTCGGGTCTATTTTCTCTTTTTCGCCCAGCAGACCTTCTCCTATTTTCAGAGACTACTCTTGAGTAATTTTAGGGTTGTGCCAAACATTGGAAATGAAGCCCCATGTGCTGCAGACAGGGTTTTCATCCCAAGGTCGAACTTTGCACCAGGGCTTTATGAAGGCGCTTGAGCTATGGGGTGAGCTTCATTGGGCTTGGTGCAATACAAGACCAGGTACCGTATGAATAAGGTACCCTCCCCACACTCCGCTTTGCTAGTCCCAAACTCCATCTCTGATGCATAAGCCCAAGGGAAAAAGCATATGTGTTCTGTACAGCGTGAAGGTCACAATGACGTTAGGGCTGCAGAGCGTCTGTTTGTCCATTCTGCTCACAGAAAAGGCCTTCATATTTTGTTACCATCTGGACAGCAAATGTGCCTTCCTACGGGAACTTAGTTTTGACCTTTGCTCATTTTGTTTAAGAATGAATATAAGGCAAACATGTAACATTTGCACTAGGGATCTCCTGTCAGCACCGCGGATAGGTTGGGAGAACTGACTTGGCTGTCTTGCTTGTGTCAGGTATTTATGATACGTGTATATAAATGCATATATTTGAGTTTATTCTTTGTATTTGGCTGAAGCTGGGGAAGACAGAACCTCTATTTGAAGCAAGGGTATTCCTAATGTTATCATTTTAGATCTGTGATTATTAGTTTTAATGTGAACAGCAAGTCCCACCATATGCCGAGAGCTCCACACAATGTGCTCTTTCATGGCGGTGGCACGGTCGTCATCGGGAGGCGAGCGTATCTGCTGCGGGTCCTTTGAGTCACGGTGTCTATTGCATGGATCACGACCATCGGTTAATCTGATCTCCTGCAGACCATGAACGTGCTGTTGCTTGTTTCATCAGTCGTTAGCACAGATGGGTTGCGTTGTCTGGTGATCTCTGATATTTGGGCTGTTTAGCCGGTGGGCTGGTGACTGTCAGTCTTGCGTATCTCAAGCGTGGTGGAGCAAGCTAGGATGAGTCCCTCTCCGTAGCCATCGGCTGGATTTGGCTAACCAGAGCTGAAGCATGCCCGAGACCCCTGCCTGCAGGCCTTTCTTCTTCTTTCCCTGTAGAAAGTCCTAACATCCAGCAAAAACCCAGCATAACCTGTAGGCAAAGACTTGGAGCTCTTTTCTTGGGGGGGAAGGAAAGGTCAGCCTTCCATTTATCAAGTGACCTGGTAGCTTGCCACCAAAACGGATTGGGGAAGCAGAATTGAGTGCCCTAACTCAAAATGAAGAGGCTTGGTTGGTTAAACATCTATTGAAGATTGGAGCTGTCGCTGTCAGTGCTGGGGCACCCCTCTTGTGTTCGCCTGGCTTTGTACGAGCTCGCGGCAGCCCCGACTCCATCCAGCGCCCTTCAGCTCCCTGCAACATCTCCGCAAGATGCTGCTAGTCACTTTGTAGTGTTTAAATGGGTCTTGCCAAGGTTAAATTGGAAAATAAACCCCCACGGCTCAGGCTTGAGCTGTTGAGATTATGAAGATTGATCAAATAGTACAATTAAATGCATTTATTAAATAAATGGGCGGTTTATCTTTCTTTCGCCCTGCACCCCGTGGGGCTGATGCTGAGCTGCCTCTTGCTGGCTTTAAATGGGTCCCACTGCACGGACGCTAGCACAGGCAAGGGCTGAATGGAGCCTCTGCTTCGGACTGTTGAGCTAGACCAGCCAGTTTAGCTTTTTTTGGGTTGGTACGTGGTTTCGTTTGCCCGTTTTCTTGCGCCGGCTGAAAAGCTGCCCAGCGCGGGTTCTTCCAGACAAGCCTGGGGGTGTTTCCATTTGTGCCAAGAAAACTGGGCTTTGACAGTCAAAACAAAACAAAACAACTTCATCCTTCCATCCCATGTCTCTCCCAGTAAATTAAAAAGCATGTCTCTTTTTCTTTTTGTGTTTTTGTAACACGACTTGGTTTTAAAAGGCAAAGCCCAGTCAGTCTGCATCCCGCCCGCCCTAGCACTGTCCCTTTAAAATCTGATTTTGGCAGCAGGTCTGGTGGCTGCGGCTCCTGTCCCGAGCAGATGGCTTTAGTTAGGCCAGATTCGGTGGCAGATCTCCGGGATGCCGAATCTCTGCCTCGTTCGCTCCCTTCTTCTGTCATCAATAAAGCCATTGAGAGAATCTTTAATAAATAAACAAAAAAGCATTTTTCAACAGACAGTGGGATGGAAAATGACTCATAGGAAAACAGGGTATAAAGTACACTCTAGTATTAGGTATTACATGTGTCAAGTTTCTGTTTGGGGTCCAAGAATGCTGTGGTTTTTCTCTAAGGATTATGCCATTGTGGAATAATGTCATTGTGGAGTATTTGGTCAAGATGAGCTGATTGAGACTGGTGGTTACTTACAAATATATCTCTCTCTATTTTTCAGCGTTCGGAAAATCTGTGACAAGCAGTTTTCGGGAGGCTACAGGCAATTATTGCCATCGCTGTTTCCAGCCCTGCTGAATGCCATGAAAACTGCTGGAGTCATGCTTTCTCTCCTCCTTTCCTTTTCTTCATTCATGTAGGACCTACTTTTTTTTTCTTGGGATTGGGTGCAAACAAGCTGGGCAGGATCCTTTGTGCTGGCTTAGACCTACCAAAGGACTGAGCCAGTCCTGGAGAGAGGCTGGGAGGAGCACGCGTGATATTGATGTGAATGAAGAGCAAAGTCCTCAAGGGATGGAGGAAAAGGGGTGAGAAATATTCTGCACAGAAACCGCCACGTTAAAGCTGGGGGCCCCCAGCAGTGCCAGTGGGACTTGGGTGGTGGTCACCAAAAAGCCTTTTGGAGGGGAAATCTTAATCCTCTGACCTTTGCTCCTCCTCTGTGAACGTTAACGGATGCACCGGGAAAAGGGACGTTTCAAGTGGCTCTTGCACTTGTTCCAGCAAGTCATCTGCAGAGTTAAGGAGGTGCCCGAGGAGGGCTGGTGCCCAGTTTCTCTTTCCTTGTATCCTGTGACCCTCATTTTCAACACGGTAGTCGCTAGAAACACTGTCCTATCCGTTTTTGGTAGGAGGCGGTAGGATATCATGCTTTCTTCCCATTATTCAAGTGAGCTGATGATTAGAAAAGGAGAAAAAAAAAATCTTTTACGGTTTGATTTCCAGCCTCTCTGCGGAAAAAAATGCGCGTCGTGATGATCCTAACTGTAGAAATTATAACTATGTCATCCTATTAGCTGTTATCATCACTTCTACCTCCCCGGTCTGCGCGGCACGGAGGTTTGACAGCTCGGGGTCAGCCCCAGGCAGCTCCTACTTGAGCATCGTTGAAGAGCGAGAAGGAAGTGTCGAAGGATGAACTCGAAGGAAAGGGCTCGCGCTGCGGGCTCAATGAAATATTTATAGAGCACTGTATACACAACTGCAGACAGGCTTTAAAAATGGGAAACACTTGAAGCAAAACGAGGCCTTTTGGATACAGGAGGCCTCGTTTTCTAGCGATTCCTAGCCAAAAAAGAAAAAAAAGCCCATATACAAAGAGCCGTTTCTAGTTTTGCCCATCTGTCACAATCCCTCTGGTTCACGTGCGCTGCCTTCTTTTTGGTTTGTTTCCGGCAGTTTCTGTCAGTAAGGGACAGAGGGTGTCGTGGGAGGGTGCGCGTGCGTGTTTACCTCGGCGGGGAATACTGCCCAGTGGCCAAAAGGAAAGTGGAGGTGGCCTGGCGGGAGGTGGTTTTGCCCAGCAGGTCGTTTTTGGGAAGGGCTGGTGTTACGTTTGCTGAAAATTGCTCTGGAAGCATATACGAGCCTGCCTGGAGCAGGTATGTGTGCTTGCTGAAGGAGGAGGTAATTAGCTTTATTTTTCTTACCATTGCAATCTCTACCTACCTACCACATAGTTGAGACAGCTGCATTAATCCTGGCTTAATGCAAAACATAAATAAATATAAACACACAGAGTGTGTTTATAAACATTATATATATTATATATTATGTTAACACATAAATATAAACATATATTGGTGGAAAAAGGAGTGAAGGGTCACCAGTTGAGCACATCTCCAGGGGCTTCCAGTGCCTGGATGAGGTCCTGGCGTTTCCAGGACGGGGCAGCATCCAGGCGGTTCAGGAATAACGGGGCCCAGGAGCCAGCATCAGCTGGGGAAAGCCCTTCTAGCCGCATCACATCACGGCGATGGCATGTGCCATTCCTTCGATGCAATTATTCTTCATAAGCTCGTTGACCTGAAACTAAACTCTTGGGAAGGCCGAGATTTGAGGCAGCCTTTGTCTGTCCGACTCCGAATAGGGGGAGATGGGGCTCCAGGGGAAGGGGCAGAGATGTGGGGGAAGCCGGCTTGCCATTCCTGTGGATGTTTTTAGGGGATTAAGAGGGGAACGATCACTCTCCAGGCCTGTCTCAAGGTTTAAGAATTACCTGGAGGGCCCACTGGAATCCATTTTTGGATGACTGGAGATTTTTTCCTATCCGGAGTGACAGAAAGCGAGTCCAGCAGTCTGGAAACACCCCCCGAGCTGTCAGAAGAATGATGGTTGCTCTCCGCGGCTCGGTGGAAAGCTGACCCGTGGCAGGCTGCAGTGGGAGCCGGGGGGGCAGCTTGGCCCCTCTGCCCATCGTCGTTGGGCAGGTCTGCCAATGGGGGAGCCTGGGCCAGGGGACACCCTGCCACGGGAGGTGCATCAGGCTGGTCTCTGGTCGCTCCGCCACTTGGGTTTGGAGAGGAATGGGGGAAGAGGAGGAAGCAGGGGGAGAGCCCTGCCTTTCCCTGAGGTTTATTGTTGCCTCCTCTGGTCTCCTGGAAATGCCCAAATTTAGCACCGGGAAGATGGTGTTGGAAAGGAGCAGTTTGGGTCCCCACCGCTTCATCTCCCCAAGCCTGGAGAAACTGCTTCTCCCAAGGGGCTGGCTGGTAACTAGAAAGACTGGAAGGTCTTTGGGGAAAGAACCAAAGGTCTGGGCGCTACAAGGGGCCCTATCTCCATCCACAGCATCACCCCAGCTGGAGGAAGATGAGTAGCTTGACAGCAAGTCCTTCCCAGCCCCATGGCTGGAGGGCAGACATTAGCACCACTATCACAAGTGATGTTTGCTCTGCCTTTCAGCTTTTTCTTCTAAAAATTCGTAGGTGCTTTCCCCTAGTTGCTGTCTTTATTGCTGATATCCTCGGATAAAGTAATTAGTGAGAAAACAGAGGAGCAGTAACACAGACCTTTCTGTTTGCTAACAAAATCTCTGGATGGTTTCTTTTCTTCCCGAAGGTGTCCGGCAGCAGGTGAGGGGCTGGGACCGGAGCGGGAGAGGGAGCACGGCTTAACCCCAAAGCCATCCTAGACAGCACTGCTGCCCGTTGGAGCGTGGACCCGGTCAAGCAACGGTAAGGAAATAGCCTCTTATTTCTCCTGAATTGGTAAATCGCCGAACACAGTGCAGAATGTTTTCTTTGCTGTGCATTCGTGCCCAGGGACTGGGGGGGCAGGACTTTGCTTGTGAGGTTTCGTTTGCCTGAAGACATCCCGGACACCTCTGGCTGCTCCCTGGTTCCTGCAGCCGTAGAAGTTGCACCATCTCTTCCCTATTTACGTACGTCTGTGTTCTTATGACAGGATGCTACTTACAGGGCGAGCCACAATTATACTGCACCTTCCAAGATAATTCCTCTGTAGAAACCCAGACGTTCAGCCTGTGAAAGCCAGCACCCGAATCCCGCATTTGGGAAGCGGGGAACGCCTCAGGCAGCGCGGAGGTCTTGCCCATCGAGGTTGTGTGTGTGTGTGACACTGTGCTTCATTTCCATGTTTTCCTGGATGCTCCAGGAGAGCGCGGAGCTCAAGGTCCCGTGTGCGTGGGACACGCTCTCTGCCCTCCCTTTGTCTTCGGTGGTGGGAAGATGCTGTCGCGGCTCAAAATCTGACCCTTTTTTTTTTTTTCTTATGCTGTATCTTTGCAAAACCAGCATCGCAGGCTGCGGTGGCCCGGTTTCCAAATTCAGGCCTTTGCGGCAGTTCTCTCCTGCAGGAAAAAAACCTGGGGGGTGGGGGGGAATCACTCTAGGAGCTCAACACCACCGAGCAGCCTTCCAGTAAGGGGTGCCCCTAAGCAGCCCTACAATAACAAATGGAAGAGAGGTGCCCGCAGCCTGTTAACGGGGGGCCAGCATGTGCTGTGCAAAGGTTTTCACCGACTCTCTTGTATTTGAGCAGGTCTTACGGGCAACCCTAAAAAAAACACAAAACCAGTATGCAGATGGGAACAGGGTAAAAAGAATGTCGTAAAAGAGAAACATATTTCACTTTCCAGCTTCTAGGGAGTTGGAAATAATGTGGAAAAAGATGTTGTTAGTTAATACTGATGAATGATCCTCTGGCAGCACCATTAATCAAAGCTAATCATCAAAATGTTTTTGGGAGCGGAAATTTGTATGCACTGGTTTCGATTCCTGTATAGAATAAATGGCTTTATCGGTTTCTTCTATGGACTTTGAAAAGCGTCCAGTGGCCCGCTGTTTTCTTGACCGTCTAATGACTCAGGAAAATCTAAAGGGCCCAGCAGAGGTTTTGCTGGTATTAAGAGCTCGAGTTAATACTTCTAAAAGCAGCTAGAGGAGTCAGATGCACATCCCCATTGCCTCTTGGGGTGATTTTACCGGTGATTTTTAGCTCTGATTTTTATTTATTGACTTCTGCTGAGCGTGTGCGTTTGCAGTCCAGGTATCTCTTTGGTATAGACTTGCGATTCAGAGGGGATGATTTATTCCCTTGCATTTCCAAGAGGTCGCTCCACGAACGGTCCCTCCTACAGGGGCCCTGAAGCAATTCCGCATCCGTCCCCCCTCCTAAACACCGTGTTTGGATGTGTAGAGGGCCTTTGCTTATTCGTATCATGAAAATTACTCCTTACCCACTCTGCAAAGATGTTTCTGTAGCGCAGGTGTGACAGAAAAGATTGGCTCAAGTGCTTTATTCAGCACGTGTCCTGTTAAAACCAGTTGAACTCCCCATCCAGGAGACTGACGAGTGATTCGAGGTCAAAAGCTCCCGATGACTAACCGGCCAATTCCGATTTTACGGGTCCCACAAGTTTCGCGGACGCCTTTGCACGCAGAGGACTGCCAGGTGAGCGCCGCAAACAACAGCCCCCGCCATCAAGGCCCGGCGTGAGGATTCCTCTGTGCAAAAGCTCACGACTGGTTTCCTGGACATCGGATTTACGCAAAGGCTGAAAAGTTGTATGCGCTTTTTGTACGGATTTTCTTGCAATGGCAAAACAAACGTGAAATTCATTAGCGAGAGCTGAACCCTGGATCATCTGTTTAAAAAATGCGGACTCTTGCCAAGCTGATAGAAAGGAAAACCGGAGGAGCATAAAAATCCATATCCCAATTTATACCACAGAGTTGCAAATGGTTGACAAGGACACTCGTGCGCCCAAGCCGCCACCGCGCTTTGCAATTAGGGAAACTAATTGCAATAATGGGAGATGAAACGCCAGGGTCAGCCAGCAGCCGAGGACCAGCCCGTGGCCGTCGATAGTTATACCAACCACAGTCAACATCAGAAAATTTTGTGGTGGTGTTGGGGCTACGGTGCAGAAGAATAAGAAATCAGAGAAGGCAAATGCATATAAAGCACCTTGGAAATCCCCCTGCCATTGCTGCGTTGCCTTCCTAACCGGCTCCCAACCCCTGCCCACGTCCTTCTGAAAGAGCCATTATGTACGTTATGTGTCAGCAAAGACTCGTATTTGTTTTTTTCTCTTTGTCTCCCTGCTTCAGATAACTTTTTGCTGTGCAATTCCCGATGTTTATTTTTTCTCCCTAAGAGCTGATAGCTAAATATATTCACAATCTCAACACTTTGACTTTTGCTGTTTATTTAATGACCTTCACTCACTTCAGCATGATTAAGTTCATCTGTGTCTGGGTGTTTTGGTTAGCATTAAATTCCCTTTATTTTGGGAAGTTCATTTCCACACCATGCTTTCTCCCAGTTGCCTTCCTGTAAGTGAGGAGGGTAGTTTTTGATCCAGGTCTCCCCTCCTCCCCACTCCTGTTTTGCAATTTTTCCTTCCTGGCTTGCAACCGGCTTTCCAGTTCTGCCTCTCGGAGCGTGAAAATCCACCCTGGAACAAGACGCTTTCTCCAGCAAAACCGAAACTTTCTGCTGCTGGGGGAGCCGCCGCTGCCACAGGGAAGGTGCTCGAGACCTGCATCCCTTCATCACATCACCCGTTTGGGACATCCCCAAAATCCAGCCCTCTGCAGAACATCCTTGCTGCCACCATCAACGGATGGTGGTGGTGGGGCTCGTCGCACGTGCACCAAGGCAGGGGTGGTCCCTTGCGCCAAGGCAAGGGACCGCTTGGCCGCCGTCCGTCTGTCTCAGCGAACGGTGGCTCGAAGCGTGCGGTGGCGTTTGGGATTTGTGCGTGGGTGGGGGGTTTTTTTTGTCTTGTTTTGTTTTTTTCTCCTTTGCGGCGTGGTGTCCAGTTGAGGCCCCGTGGCGTGGCGGGCGTCTGCGCAGCTGGGAGGGAGAGCGGGGCTCAGCCCTGCAAACAGCAACCGAAACGCTCCACCTGGAGGTGAAAGCAAATTATAACGGGGGCTCGGTGGCCGGCTGGGATTTGTAGATCAGCAAGCTGAACCAAAACCGCAAAGGGTAGATATTTACCTCGTGTCGACCTGAAACCGAGGTTGTGTTGAGGAAAAGAACCCACGACGTAAAAGAAAAGTGATGCGGAAGTGTGCAAAGCCGTTCTGCGTGATGGAAAGGCAGTGCACGGGAGGAGATGCTCCTGCGCCGGGCTGCGTCTCTCCCAGCATCTGTCTCCAGCCCTGCTGCCTCTGTGGCGGGGTCAGACCGCCGAGCTTTTTGGGGCCGGGAGCAAGGATTTGAATTAAGGGATCTCCCCTCCCGGGGCACAGGTTTCTTCTGAGCTCGGCCGCTGAAGCTTTTTTACTCCTGCCTCTGCATCTCTGGGCAAGCCTCTTCTTTCCCGGGCACTAAGCATCTGCCTCCTCATCAGATTTTACTCATTTCAGACGTACATCTTAAATATCCCACTGAACTGCTAATGTTCACCATTCAACCTGCTCACCAATAGCTTGCGGTTTACAGAAACAGCATTTTTCAGTTATGAGCAATTTACTGAAATGAAGTCACCCAGACTAATTAGAACTACAATTCTGAGAGCTCAGGACCTTGGGGAAAGTTGGGACTGCGTTTGAGGCAGTATCTATGTATTTTAGAATAACAGCTCCCTGCTAGCTCAGATGAACGCTGAATTGGACGAGCCGGTGATCTGATCCACCGGGCATTTCCACTGTTCCTGCAAACAAAAAAAACCCCTCCATCATCTCTGGGGATATTTTGCACGTAAATATTGCCGCAAGGGAAATTAGTGCGGAATATATGTGGAAAATAACCAAAAAATATAGTCATATATCTTGCAAGACTTACAGGAAATTAGCGCAAGTGAATTACCCTAAACAAAATTACCCTGCCACAGAGCACATGTGTTCCAAGGAAGAATTTGAAAATCATTTGAGAAGGCTTTTTTTCTTTGCAAAGCTAATGGATCTCGTAATTTTGCACAGCCCTATTGGAAATAGGAAAGAACCTGCCTCATCCAATTAAGAATTAGAAGTAGAGCAGCAACAGGGAGAAAGATTTCTATTTTTAAAAAAAAAAAAAAAAAAAAGTG
>NW_008824673.1:98783-118494 GCF_000699105.1 Pygoscelis adeliae | reverse complement strand
TCCAACGCAGCGATGTTTGCTGATACCAGAAAAATGCTGGTAGCTTGTTGCCAAGACTTCACCTAAAAATGCACCGCGCCGGGGTGAGGGCCGAGGGCGGGCTGGGAGAGGTGCCGCGGGCGATGGGCAGCGCGGGGCAGCTCTTGCAGAAACCAAGGACCCGTTCTCCAAAATACGAGTAAAAGCGCAGTGGCTCATTTAGCATATTTACTATGAATTTACTGTAAATAGTATTTACTGCTGTCTGAGGAAGCAGGAAATTCCTACCACTACGGGGGAAGCACAAAGTTTGGTCGGACAAACGGGGAGGATAAAAGATGCTAGGAAAATGCACTTGATCCTCATGGGATTCAGCAGCCTCTAGTTAGATGATTATTTATCATCGCAAGGGCGTAGCATGGTTTTGGAGCAGAGATATCCGACGGCTCGAAGCAAACTGGCCCAGCTGGTGGGTTTGGAGGTGTCAATGGCACTTCTGCTTGGCGCTGGTGGAGGAAGGTGCTTCTGCCCCCCAGCCCCAGCCAGCCAGCCCCGGCTGCGGAGAGGCTGCGCTTTTTTCAAACGACGCTTTGGGTTATCGTAAAAATGGAGGAACTGGCTTCGGATAGTCTCAGGCTTTCAAGTTTATTAGCTGTGTTTTCAAGCTGGGCTCCAATTCCTTCTGCTGGAGCGCACGCCGCCGTCGGGCTTTATTCTCTTTGCCATCTCCTGCTGACCGTAATGAGCTGTCGGAGGGGAGGGAAGGAAAGGTCAAACTCCTTCAGCATCAGGTGTGAACGGGGACGCGTGGAAAACAGATCCCTGTTATCGTAGCAACCAAAGCACTGCCCTTGGCAGGCCGGAGAACAGCCCCAAAATAGCAGCGTGGGCGATGCAAACGGGGCGGGTTGCTTTGGCAATGGCAGGGCTCGGGTGGCTGGGGCTCCCTGGAGCCGCCTTGACTCTGCGCGTGGGGTTAAGCTCTTCCAGCGGCTCATATCTTGCTCTCCAGGGCAGGGAAGCCTTTTGGTGCTGAAATCGTTTGCTTTGCACTTTTCACCGTAGAAACTACGATGGAGCTGCCTTTTTTTTTGGATAGCACTCAGGGATGTCGGCAGGCTTGTGCTGCTTTACGTTGGGGTCGGTGAGTCGCAGCCAGCGAGGTGCAGACACTGGGAGGTTGAACGCCTTTCTGTTTATTGAGCTCCAGGTCCACCCATCCAGGCAGCATGATAGGGCAGCTCTGACCGTATTATTTTAGTCGCCTTAGGGCTCGTTCTAGCAAGAGAAGATGCCAACACAAGGGCAAGTCAGTAGGGAATACTAGATAATAACGACCACAGGTTTTATGCTCTGGAAGGGAAAAGATGCTCTTTCTTTTAAAGGCAGCTGACTTGCCCTGCACGGAGCTCGGCTGCTGCTCAGAGGGGTAAGGGACCTGCACGTCCTTTTTTGTGGCGTTGGGCTTCCCGAAGGTCGGGGCAGCGGCGTGCCTCGCAAAGCCCCTTCGCATCCAGTGGCTGCAAAACACACACTGTTGACGTCCCAAAGCGTTTCTGCCGGTGCGTCGGCCCTTCTGCCGCTGCCGTTTCTCAGCGAGGTTTGCTGTGGGTGTCTTGGGACTTCAGCAGGGGTCCTTGAGTCAGCAGAGCGAGGTGTTTCAAAGGGCTTTTGCAAAAGCTGAAGCCCCAGTTTGCGTGCTGCGAGTAAGCTCAAGCACGTTGTTTTACCTCTTTACTGTGGTGGTTTCTCTCCTAGAAACAGAGCGCTGGGAAACCGTAAGAGCGAGTCGGGAAATGTACTCAGGCTTTCTCAGAATCCGGGCACCAAACTGCTGATAAGGGAGGGAGATTTTAAAAATTCAAATAACCATTAAGCGAGAGCCGTCTCTGCTCCGCATGGGCCTCTTCCCTTCCCTGGGCCCAGTTCCCAGCACGGTCCGTGTTGTTCTCTGTTCCTGGATGGGAAACAGCATAAAAAATGTTGATGTTCGTAGTTTTCTGCCTGGGATTTGCTATATGCTGCTGGACCTTTGTTCTCAAGGCCTGCTGTTGCAAAGCCTGACGCCACAATGATGGGGCGAGCGTTGGCGATCTCCAAGCTCCCCACCCAGGCAGGGAGGAGATGCAGGTCCTAGGAGGGTCCTTGCTGCAAGGCTGGGCTGTCAGCTGCAGGCTGAGATCTCTGGTAACACGCTTTACCAAAGCGGCAGACAGGAATCAACAGTCCATCTAAATTAAGGGGTTTTTAAGCCTACAAGGAGCCTTGTCTGTGAATTCTGTGAGTCAGCACAATGGCAGCGGTGCCATTAAATAGCTGTGCTGGAGACTGTCTTGGCTGTTGGCAAATTCTGGCTGGAAAAAAGGGTGCTCATGAACTGCTGTTGTAACCACCTCAAACACCAGCATTTGTGGCTGTTACTCTGCAGAATCCCCGCTCCTTTTTGGGGTCCCCGGCGTAGCTCTCCTCTACCTGGGAGCCCCTCGTCCTCCCATCCCAGGAGAGCTGGTGCTGGTGATAGCCGGTGACGATGCTGGTAGCTGCTCCCTTGAAACCCAGCCCGGCTGGGGGGAGGAAAGCGCTTCCTTCCCGGGGACAGCCCTGTGCCCACCGTCAGGTGAGATCTGTCAGCTCCGCCGTCACAGGTAATGGCAATGACGGGTGAGATAGCAGCTACTCCTAACTGACGGGTTATTTTTTCTCCCTGTGCAGTTCACTGGGAGGTCAATGCACTCGAGGGGCTTTTTTTTTTCTTTTTTTTTGCTGTCACGGTGGGGAGTTTTCTGGCTCAGCCTGTCATTTCTCTCGAGTGGTAACTCCTTAGCAGATGAAGCATGGATTCACCTGCCTTACCTTAGGCATCTAAAGCTCAGATACCTAAGCCTGTGCTAATCACCCCCTTAATAGCCATAGAAAGGCACCTGGCATGTCCTAAAACAGGTGTCTATGGGGACTTGCATCAGCAGCCTGCTGAGGATGAGGTTTTATGACTGCAAGTCCTCATCCTCTGCCTCAAATTACCCCGGAGCACATCTTGAGCTTTGCTCTGCTGTGGCTGCCAAGCTGATGCTCAGCAGAGGATTTAACACATCCTGAATCCCGCTCCGAGGGTGGAGCACTGTGGGTGCTCGCCTGGGTGCTCCTGCGGCCGCTTCCTCTCCTCGCTGGCCAAGGTCAAGGCATTGCAGCTCTGTGAGGCTGGAGGGGAAGGTCGGAGCTTGCTGCAGAAAGGCATGCTGCGCCGTTAGACCGAGCCCAGGCAAGCCATGCGCCTTGAGACCCCGGGGTGGGAGATCTGAAGGGTCGCCACGGGAAAGCCGTGTACTCCGGTTTTCACGTGTTTGCCTTTATAAGTGTATCACCTCCTTTGGAAGCAGAGGCCAAAGGTTTGCATAGACTCCGGCACCTTTTAAAGAGACCTTTGCGTAACCTGAATCCTTCTGAGCGGTGATGGGTGTTTTCTTGACGTGCAACAGCCGTCCAGAAAGCACGCAGAGCTGCTTTAGAACACCCAGATGCCTGCGTTGGTTTATGGAAGCCCTGTTGCAACACCATCAGGCTCCTGGTTTAAGCTCCCAGTCGCTCCGAATCAGCTGCCGAAAGCCAGCAGAGGCTTTCGTGTTGCTGCCGGTCAGGATCTCCGAGTAGCTGGGGCAGGACTGACTGTGCTGACATCCCCGCAGCGACACCCATGTGCAGCAGCTGCACGGTTCAGCTCTAACTTCTCAGATGTTAGATGAGATGACATCTCATCCCACTTTCCTGCTCCTCCCCAGGGCACATGGCCTTTTCCCCACAGCCGGTCCTCTCTTGCAATGCCAAATGCTCAGCCTCCAGCTGGTCCTCTGCGCCTGTCCCCGTCCCCGTCGGACCCGAACGGGGTTGTGGTGCGTGTACACACAATGAACCCAGCACATCCCTTCAATACATCTGCTGAGCCAAAGGGTGGTGGGGTTTATATAAAATAAGAAAAGCTAGCTAGACCAACCCAGGACACGTCCCTTCTCAGGGACCTTATCTGGACGGGGAGTTCTCTGGCACCAAAATGTGATGGTTGGATATGAAAAATTGTTGGCTTTGATAGAATTTTTTAACTGTTGGAGTGGGTGTGGGATGGACTACTATTCCGCCCACTCCCTCTCCAGTCTTCTCCCCTCTTCCCCAAAGAAAACCCTCCCCAAACAGTGAGCTTTGTTATGTCTCATTGTCTTCTCTGGCACTTGGAAATGCAAGTTTTTCCCATCTGTCTTTTTGGCATCTGTTCACGCTCTCCAGGACTTTGTTGGTTTTGCACTGATTCTTGCTCTGAGACTTGACTTCAGGACCATGGGAAAGACTTTATGGCTGCGATGGAGCAGTGATATGTCTGAGCAGAGACACCGCTCACCCTGCAGACCCTGGGCTGCGTGAGGACCATGTAGGCGGTGAAGCCCATGTCGTCACCTATGGTGGGCTGCGCCATGCAAGGGTCTGATCCAGGCTGCCGGGAGCCTGGGGAGGAGCAGGGAGGGGGAGCCAAGGCATTTTATTTCTCTTTTTGTTCTTCAGACACACCAATTCGTACTCTGGCATAGCATGTGGCCATGAGTCACGTGTGTCCTTCTCGTGGGAGAAGTGGGGGCAAAACCCTGGCTGGTTCTGGGCTTGGAGCTTGGTTGTGCCTGTGAAGAGGGCTATCTGACATAGTTTTTGGCATTAGCAGATGATGCAGGAGGCCCCTGTCAATCATACACGAAGCATCTCCAGTTTGGGAACCGCAGTGGGTAGAAAACATCCCAAAGCAGAGCCCCGCTTTTGAGCCAGGAGTTGCGTGGGTGACGTTTTACGTGGCTGCAAGGACACAACACAGCATCTCCTTCAGGAGGGGCGAACCGGGCAAAATACCCCACTCCTTGCAGCCTTTCCTGCCAGCCAGAAATCCTTTCCTTAAACTAAAGAGAAGGTAAGAGTTCCCAGGAAGAGAGCAATATCCGTGCACAGAGTGCAGAGTGATGCTCAGCGCTCGTCCTGGCCGATGGCATCTGTAGGGCTACAAAGCGGCGGTGTTCATCCCCACGCAAACTTTGACAAAACGAGTGTTTCTACTTGACTCTGCCAGTTCACTGTTGAGATTATTACCAATCCGGTACATTTTTTAAAGCAAATGAGGTTTCAAAATGCCTGTTGATAAGATCTTTCTTGCCCTCAGTGGAGTCATTAATTCAATATGCTGAAATACCATTTTAATTAGTTTGCACGATGGTCCCAAGAGCAATGAAATAATGCTCTTTATTGTGTGAGTATGTAGTATGCTCTGCATAATCCTGTTTTTATCTCTTGTCTTCTGTTCTGTCTCACTGGCAAATATTAGTGCATCCTGTCTCCCAGTCATATCCTTGTGTGAGCATGCCAGCAATCTCAAGTTAAATATTCGACGTTACATTAAAACAACATTGTAGTTATTACTTGACTGCCAGAAAAATCAGAGTTAAAGGCTGCCTTTGATTGCTTATGTTGTAGCCAGGTATTGCGATGACCCCCAGATTGTGCGTAGTATCACTTATCCTTAACCCCCATCTCCCTCCTCTCGGCTCTGCTAGTTGTTGCTGTGCTGTAGTAGGACCAAGAGTTGCCCAAGGAGAGCAGAGCCGTGGCTACGAGCATCTGGTCCGTGGCAGACTCGGCTCCAAGGGTGGAAATGGATTAAGGGATTCATCCGAGGTCACTCGAGCGCTCTGCAGCGAGCGCAGAGTCTGTACAGTGTGATCGGAGCACGTACTGTCCCAGTGCCAGCTTTGCCTTCGAGGAGACCAGCAATTCCAAAGAAACCCCGACATTTTATTTTAGCTAACCCGAGAAACGCATAGATTTAGACAGAATAATAAATGCCCAAGTATGTTTTCCTTCCTCTATTCTTTAATGCCTCTTGAAAGGTCTTTGAATGCAAGTCCAAGCCCTCTAACTAATCCCATATCCTCCCTCCTCCTGCTCTGATGCACCTGAGCTCTCCTCCAGCACACCAGAGCCCTTCTTGCTTTTGCAGCTGGTTTCCAAAAACAACCGCTGAGAGATCTTCTCTTTCATAATCTTCCCATCCTGTTCCAGATGATTCCTGCTCAGCCCCGGCATCCGATCCAGGCATCTCACCAGGTCTGTTGCTTCATTATTTCAGCGCTGGAATTCAGATTTTAGAAATGGTTTGCCTAAACGGTACCTGTGTTTCTGGCTGCTGAGCTTCCAGGGGCTCATCGGTGGAAAAAGGCAATGGGAAAAACAGATAAGCTTTCACATTCAAGAAGTTTTCAGTCATAAAACATAGACGTAAAATGTCCTCAGTGACCAAACAGAATTCACAGGCAGTATATAGGCTCCCAAAACGATCACAAGGTCATCACATTTCTTGTAAGCTGATCCCATTTTTCATGGAGCATTGCAATAAGCTTGACAGTTTGTTGTATGAAAGCAAAGACGGAAGAAAATCTTTAGTCTTAAAAATCGGTTGAGGGTTGAAAACCAATCTCATCTCTGCTCCGCTTGTGGTTGTCTTCCATTTGTAGCCCAGAGACCTTTCCTACTACCCCCTTGCTCGTGTGTGGTGACTTCCCATTGCAGCTGGAAAGATCCTGGCTGAGGTGGGGGACTCACCTTCCGATCTTGTAGGCTTGTGTACTCTTCTTACACGTTGTAGAAAAGCCTTGAAATGTATGCTGCCTCTGAAACACCTCCAAATGGGGGAGGAGCTGCTACAGCTGGTCCGGTTTTCTGTCTGTTGAAACAACTAATTTTGCAAGAGAACAAACCCTTAATGGCCGGTTGAACACGCCAGCTTCTTTCTCGTAGAGTGTAATTTGCAAACCGTAAGGAGGTTGGTTGTGACTAAAGAAATACAGACCATCGGATAATGTCCCGTGAGTTCAAAAAATGGAAACCTCTGAGTCCTTTGCAGGGAAGAAGAGGAAGGACCCGAGCACGATGGTGTGAAGGATGTGTATTATAGCGTACGAGCGGATCCCGGTGGGGACACAGCTCACAAGGAGCGGGGTACCTCAGCCGTTGAAGTAGCAAGCCCTGGGGTTTGCCTAGAGAGATCCTGTTGTTCCAGGAACTCCCCGTGCAAGCTTGCACAACGTGCCGTGGATGCCGAGCCGGCGAGCGAGCTTTGCTGCTTCCGTGCATCACATGGTGCAGGCTCGTCCCGCTCGGATGACAAGATTTATCTGCAGGCAAGCCCTTACCCTAATACCAGCAATGCGCCTTACATTGAGTGAAACGTATGTTAGTTGTTTTTATCCTCCCTCAAACCAATACAGATGTTTTTGCTTTCTGTTCCACTCGTCTGGAAAGGGCATGCGTGCCCGTCACCGGAGCGTGCGGGGGACACAGATGCCGAGCAGCCGGGCTCTGCGGGATGGGGGGGACGCAAGGCAGGTCGGCAGAGAAATGCACCCCAGCGTTTGGTCCACTCAATTTGGAGCGCTCTCAAGGAAGGGTCTCCTCCTGGCTGCTGTCTCCTCCCCAGAAAAATTTGTCCGAGCGGGTTTTGTCTCAGCATCCCTGCGGGTAATGCTGCTCACCCCTTCGCAGATTATCCTGAGTTGTTTCCCTTTTTTTTTTTCCACCTGCACACAGGATGTTCGTGGCTTTATTTCATAAGCTGCGTAGGAAGAGCCACAGACTCAGGGCATCCTTTTTTAATAATACCCAATATCTTTTAAGGCATTACCTGCGAGCTGGGGCGGACAGGCATTTCATTACCTACTTGCAAAATGATTACGGTTATTAGCTTTACCATGTATTGTAAAAATGAATAGTGGAATTTAACCCAATTGTGATAATATGGAGCAGCAAAGAAATCCAGTTATGTAACGTGGCCTGTTCCTAACCAGGGAGAGGGATCCCTCTGAAATGTTATTTTTCCAGTAGGATGGCTGCTTTCTAATTAAGTTTATTAAGTAATATCAAAAGCACATGGAAGTGGAAATGCCGTTGGTTCATCATGAAGCGATTAAGTTTGTTAGAAAGTGAAGAGCACAGACAGTCATTTCTCATAGCTAGTGCTGAGAAGATAATATCTACCCCAGCTTATCTGCACATCTATCTAGTGCGTGGCTCTTCAGCCGGCCCATTTGCTTGGTTTATGCCTTCAAAGCCTTTCTGCCATTATCCTAGGGATTACTTCTTTGCCGAAACGAGAAGTAATCCCAATATTCCCTTGACTGAATCTGGGAAGTTATTAGGAATTTGCCTGCGCGTGTTACATTTTTACACTCCGTTATCCTATGCAGGTCTTTCCTTGAAGGATTTTGCTGCTTGAACGGTTTTGTTCATCTTGAACCTAATCCAGCTATAGTACCTGCTCTAATCTAAATACTGCTTCTTATTTTAAACCTCGTCCTCCTTTCTGCTTAATCAGTCTTTGATACCGCTTCTCATCATGAGCTTTAACTCTGGTTTTCCATATCGCATCTGAGACTGTGCTTATTTTTAAGCAAGTGGCTGGTTCCAGCAGCGTCAGCCGTGGTGGGAGCCGGCAATTCCTCGTGCAAGAGCCAGGTCCTGGGGACTGGTGCAACCAAGGGCTTCCTCTAACCCCCGAGGACCTGCCGAGGATTGCACTGAGTTTTTGGCTTCTCGGCTGCCTGGTGCACGACGTGAGCTCTCAGCAAAACATCTCACCTTTCTGTCATACCGCAGCCTCCTGCTCTGCTAAAAATACATACTTTTCCCCTGCTTTCTCCCAGCAAACTTCTCAGAGCAACAGAGAACTCCTGAGCGCACTCAAAGGGTTCCTCCGTGCGTGGTGGTTGCAGAGGATTTCTGCACTCCCAAGAGATCTTCCAGAGCTCAGGTCCGAGTCTTTGAGATGGCCAAAGCCAGAACGACATAAGCAAAACAGATAGCGCCTAATTATTTCTGGCCTAAGCAAGCTTTGCTTATGTGTGCATTAATGAGCTGTTTCCACACAGCTAATTTAAGGAGGAAGAAGTGGGTGCCAGAAGGGAAAGGGTAAGGAATCGCCTGCTGTACTGTGGTTAAGGGTGTTGTACAATTAAACCAGAGCAGCTACTAATTGCAGCTGCGCTAACGAGATATTCATGCGCACCGCAGCCCGTGCCGCTCGCGGCTCTTCTCCTCCTTCCACACCACCAGGTTATTTGCTTTCATCATTGTTGTGGCTTCATTTATTTGCTGTCTATCTGATGACCACCTTTCAGTTAAAAGGACCGACCGCATCCTGAGGCCGCAGCGCATCTCCCGCCGGCGGCTGCTGTGCTCGGCAGGGGAGGAGGTTTGCGAAGGGCCGGGGGCTCACAAGGCGCGGAGCGATCTGGCTGCAGAAAGGCAGCAGAGCAGAAGCAGCTCCCGTGAATATCTGTCTTTGCAATCAGGCTCTGAGTTTATTTATTTGTTGTAAGCGTTGTCTCGCAGTCCAGAAGACTCTTGCTTCACAGTTGCCATTTGTCTTAATTGCTTCGTATTTCCACACCTCTGCATTACTGGCAACGAGCGCGTTTCCTCCAGAGCTTTCCTGCCTCTCAACATCTTTTGAGGGAAGCTTCTGCCTTTTCTCTCGCACGGTCCCCGCTGCCTCTGTGCGAGCTTTCATGGGGATGGTTTCAAGCCTGTGAATCCTTCACCTTGTGCACAAACACTTATTCCTGTCCCTCTGTTTTGCGCCCCCAGCTCCAGGGAGGAAAGAGGGCAGGGAAGTAAGACACACATCTACTTGGGATTATCTTAAGTGATAAGAGCGTGCAAACCTATCATTTATGTACCGTTACAGAAAGTATCATTTGCGGTTGGTTTACGGCTGCTGTTGAAGGGTAGGTTATGGATTCGGGGTGCTGAGCTTTGGACCTGGGCCAGGTGTGCCATGCCCAAAATCTGCTCGTGGCCGCCGCTTGCCTGAACTGCCTGGCCAGGGAAGTTTCTGTCCCGTCCAGAAACTGCCCCACACCTTCCTCAGCCATGAGCCCCCTCTGCGACTCCCCCGTGTCCGTGAAGTCAGTGCAATGACTTATGTGATGAGTTGACATATTTAAGGAGAGGAGTGAGCTTAAGCATCTGCTTAACTTCAGCTAAGCGCTCAAGTATTCTCCTGGGTGAGGGTTTAGGTTATGAATCCTGAGGCTGCTGAAGCTAAAAGTCTATTTTCTAACCTCTGATCTGGTGTGCCTGCGTTTCTTTCCCATTTCTGGGTTGCTTTTGTTCCAGGAAAACTGCCTAACTGAAGTCTCAGCTGGTGCTGCAGAGCAATACGCGGGGTCCTTGCCGTGAGGATTTTTGTGCTTGTCTCTACTTAAAAGAAGGGGCGGCAGGGAGCGGGGAAATGGGAATAAAACGCAAATCAGATGATGCAAGTCTATAACCTGACCTGGGACGTCACTGCACAGACTATTTACTTCAAAGATTCACCCTTTACCATGGCAACTTGGGGCCGAAGGCACATGCTGTACGAAGGAAAGTGCCCTGCTAAAGCCATTCACGTAGCCGGCGAGGTCTGGTTACAGCCCCTCGTTGGGCTGCTGCCTGCACCCGGGCAGCAGGAGCCTTTCCAGCCCCTCGGCGCTATGCATCTTTCCATAGGAAACTTTCCTCCAGGGCCCAGCGTTCGCTCCGATTTTTTTGTGATTGCACAATCCGGGGGCTGCTCCTCCAGTTATGAGAAGGGAGGATTTTTTTTTTTAATTTATTTTATTCCCCCCCCCTTTTAAACAAACTGGTCTAGTTCAACATCGCAGTCGTCGCCAATGGGGCTCTAAGCCGGCTATGCCACGGGGGGTGCCCGTCCATCCATGGCCCACCACGATGGCTCTGCTCCGCCGGGGAGACGCTGCTGGAAGCCAGCGCGAAGCATCTTGCGGGGGCTGGGTGCTGCCATGCTCGCAGGGAGCCAGCACCCAGGAAAGGAGCAAAAGCAGATGCGAGCATGGGTGAGGGGAGCTGGAGGGTAAAATAGGGAGGACGCGGGCAGTGCCCCCGGCTGCCCCGTGCTGCCAGGCTCATCCCTCGATTGCTGCCATCGGGGGGGATCCCCTCGGGGAGGGCATGCGATGCACCCACCGCCCCTTTCCATGCAGCTGCGAGGGCTTAGGCCGATGTTTGCAAAGGGTTAATCTTGCCCTGGGAGAGGCAGGGCAACATTACTACTATATTATATCGCTGAAAGTCCAGTTTGGACCTGCTGACCTGTGAAAAATCAGCAGGTTTTGCACCCGTTTCTCGCCTCCGCGGCCGAGCCAAGCACGGTGCCTCGCACGAAGCAATCGGTTGGTGTCGGAGACGCGTGCGATGGGCGAGATGCTGATGTTTCAGTGCTGCCTGTGGCTGGGGAAGCCGGTAGCAAATCCCTCCGTCCTGGCGCTCGTCCAGCGGGACCACACTCATGATTAACGGGCTTGTAACGAGGAGCTTCCCCTCCCCTCGGCGCCCGCCTTCCAGAAGTGAGCTTTGGACCGCGTCTCTCAGCATCCCATCCCGAATCGGCGCTTCCCTCTGCGTGCAGCTGAGGGCAGCTCGGGCGAGCCGTGCAGGCAGAGCGGGCAGCTGCCTGCTCCCGGGCACGGGGCGGCATTTAGCACCGGGCTCATCCACGCTCACGGGCACAGACCCCCAAACCAAGTGGCAGTAACGTATCCCATAAAGGCAAAACTTCTCAAGGTCAAGCCCATCGGGTACGACTTTTGCTTCCGACGCTACATTTTATATAAAAGAGCCAATCTTTCTCAAATCTTTGGGGTTTTTAGTTTAAAAAAAAAGACACTTGGTGGCGGCCGAAGCGCTGCTACTCCTTTAGCTAAACGAAGCATGTGGCTCTTTGTGTAGATACTATTTCTCTGGAAACACTGGTTTTAGTTAATCACCCTGCGTCTTCTGTTGGATTCTGTGTTTATATATTCGCCAAAGCCTCTTTCTGGGCCCTTATGACATAATGGTGAAGTGTTGAAAAATCAGCTGCTTCTCTGCCTGCACGGGCTGGTAGTTTGGAGCGGTTTTTTTCCCCCTGTGAAGAAAATCCTCATAAACCACCTCATTCTTCAAGCGAAAGAACAGCTGAAAAAAGAAGAGAAAGAAAGGGAGCTTTTCTTGGCTGGGGAACGCTGTGGCAATGTCCGGCTCATTTGATAAGCCAGAGGGAGAAGCGAATAAACCGGTGCCTGGTTTCCATTAGAGCTGTTTCGGAATGATGTGCCCAAAAACGCCGGTGCAGGTTGCTTGGTGATTCGGGCGCCTCGTGATGGGCAGGGTCGATACCTCGGCTTCTTGCTGGCGTTATTTTGCTCTGCATAAATAAAATATTCCCTGAAACGCTGTTTTCCTATACCCAAAGTGAACGCCTGCCCGCTGAGGCTTGCAGGACCCAGCGGTGATGGGTAGCTGTATTTTTCTGCCAGCCCAAAGCATCACGCTCAGGGCTCGGGTAAGGCCAGCCCTACAGACCAACGGCAAACGGAATTGAAGAGATGCATCTGTCGGCACGGCTTAAGCCCCAAGTTTAGGGCTTTGTAGTACAAGGGCTTTAGGAAAGCTAATAGGAAATCAAAATGTTTCCATTACTGCTTCATTTCCATTAAAATAGGTTTTGAAAGTCCATAGGCAGCTTTAGGGACACGCACACAGCGGCTTTGGGCTGGCGTGCCAGAAAAAGAGAGCAAAAATGATGATTAGAATAGGTCAGCTATGGGAAAAACGTTGAGAAAAGCTTTTAACAATTTTGGAGCGTTTTCTGCTTTGCAGGATTTAAAATGCTTTTCCTTCTGTTTGGTGAAATTTGCTTTTAAGGGGGATTTTTGACATTTTCCCTCCCCCTTTTGCCCTTTTTTGCAGTAGCAGGGGGGCTGGCAGGAGCAGTCGAGGAACCTCCTTGCTTCCACAAGGTTTTCATACTTTGTTTTTCCACTATGTAACCTTTTAAAAATTCTCCTAACATTAGAAATATTACGATGTTTCATATTTCCTTGGCCAATCTGGACCCTTTCTGGACTTCAGGCTGTTTCTTTGAAGCCACAAAAGGCTAAAATGAAACATAAAGAATTTGCTACCAGAAAGGGTGGAAAACTCCCCCTCCTCCGGGATGTTCGCTGTCAGATTCAGTGGCAAAAAAAGGGGAGGAAAATAAAAAGGGAGAATAACTCTACATTCGGGTCCCAGTAAAAGCACAGAACATTAAGGCAAAAGGAAAAATTAGAAAAGGTTTACGAGTGTTTCAAGAAAGGTCAGTCTTTGCTGGGTTTCCTCCCAAGAAGGTCTGAATTTCAGAGGGTTGACCAAGAATAAGCAGGCGGAGAAAATGGTTTCTGTCTGGTTTTGCTTGAGCAAAAAGCAAAAGGTGAAAACTGTGGTGTAGAAGTGGTGACAAGTACGGTGCATTTTTAATTTCCTGCAGTTTTATTCTTTTTATCTGTTATTGTCTGGAGATGCGAGCTAAAGCAAACGCTTTGCTCAGATACATGGTGGAGATGTTGGGATGTGGCTACGGCTGAGTCTCTTTACGCCACGACTGGGACTATCTCAAGACATCAATTAATAATTTGAATTAGCAATAAAATACACAGCCAGGGAAAGTTCAGCCCAGTTGGGGTTTTCTTTATTGGAGAGAAAGAGTGGGCATTTCTGTTTCCTATCACCCCGCCGTGTATTTTGCCTGTATTTTTACATCAAAGCTGAATATTTGTAGAGACTTTGAAAACGGAAAGAGAGCATGAGCAGCTCCAACTCCAAGAAACGCTTCTTATATGGGTCCGGGGCAGTTTTGGGGCGTCAGACCGCCTCCGAAAGACGGGATGCCAAAATCTTAGAGGACAAATAAAGGGGCGTTTTGGAAATACCCTCTTTGGAATGCTTCGTTTTCCCTAGGAGAGGGGCGTGCTGTGCCCCTGGGAATTAGCATCCGCATCCACTGTTATCTGTATATGTGTCAATAATTACCTCCGTATGCGGCCCCGCTCTTTCTGCCACCTCGTCTTCCTTTTCTGTTTCTCCTATTCACGCGTCCCAGCCAAGGAGCGCTTTCACTCGTCTTCCGTTACTCCTCTTTGCAGCCCTGTGGTTGCCCATCAGCCCGGCCAGGCTTTTGGGGTACCGCTCCGGCCATCTCCGCTGGGATGCTGCTGGGATACAGCCACCAGCAGGACAAATTTGGTCCCACCTGGGGCCAGCATGACCTCCGCAGGGTTTTGCTATCTGAGCAGGCTGGCCCGTCCCGCAGACGGGCTGCCAGAGAGCTCAACAACGCCGGCAAAGCTTTTGCATGGGAAGGAAGGAGCGAAGAAGCTGTTCCTTCATCATAAATTGGGGGAGATGAGCTGCTGACTGACCCAGCGCATTGCTGCAGGCTGCTTGGAGGGATGCAGATGAGATGAGGATGGTGGCTGGAGGCTGCTCCTCCTTTCTGGATGTCTTGTTACCAGCGCGTAGGTGAGATGTTTTCCACGCATTTGACATGCATCACGGCATATATATATATTGTCTTCCATCCAGATGTCTTGGTTTTTGCAAAACCCCAGGTAGGGAGCCCTCACAAAGCACCAGCGTGGGGCTGCACCTCCTCTCCCCGTCCTGCGGGGTCAGCGGCTCCTTGTTTTCTGCCCCTCGATGGCGCTCTGCCCGACACTCATCCTGCAGCTTCAGTTTTTGCTGCCTCCCCTTTGAAGGCAGCTTTGCTAGGCTTTTCAGGAAAGGAACGTTTTTCTGTTTCCATTGCTTAAATAAAAACATGAACAAACGTGAGAATCACCAAAAAAACGATAGTGCCCCAACCGATAGTGCCCCAGAGCAGTCCCGAGGTTGCTCCGGCTCGCAGCTTGCTCCTGCAGAAGAGGTTTCTGCAGCCTGTCCCGCTTCTAATATATCAGAATATTTTATAGTTTGAGAAGATCTGGTGTCTGTAAGAGGCATAAAACTATGGCCCGGCAGCTCTGCCCCGGAGCCTCGCCGCAGCATTGCTTTCTCCCCAGTAGCAGTGGGCTGGTGCGACTTGTTCCTCCCAGCTCCCCGCCAGCAGAAAGCCGGGTTTCCCTTCAGCTCGAGCTCAGTTAAAAAGACACAGCATGGTTCCTGGGAGGGGGGGGGAACGGACGATCCTTTGCGAGTGACATCCCCTCCTCTCTCTGACACCTCGTAAATCCAGCGCCTGCCTCTGAAGGCTGGTTGCGAGATGTCGGGGATGTCAGATGCAGCAGCTCCATCACGCTCGGTTTGGGGGTTATTGATGCTTTCCCCATCCTCAGGCAGAGGCGCTCGCCAGTACATTTGTGGCATTCTGGATGCATAACGGCACTGCCTTGGATGGTGGTTTAATTAGTTTCCAAAGCGTTTTGTATACAAAAAAGTGCTAAGGGCCAAATCTCCTCTTAATTACCTTGTTTTGATTTTCCTGGAGCTCGCTTAGGCTGTGCCTTGCGGAGCTGAAGGAAGCTGGCGCTCTGCGTTGCTGAGTTTATTGCACGTATCTAAGGGTGTATGGATGTTTTCACATGCACGCAAATACACACAACCTTCCTGGGGGTATCAGGACCCAGGGCTGATGTGCCCAGGCCATGTCGTGGTGTGCTCAGGCTATGCTTTGCTTTTATTCTGCTCTAAGATCCCGATGTGGGTCCTGAAAGCAATTTCTTTGCTTTTCCCTTCGGCTTCCCAAGTCTTTTCCAGTGCCAGCTCCTCAGGTTCGATGGTGATGTGATGGACAGAAAAAAAAGAAGTGTAAGTTCAGGGAGAGGAGCTGCAACGCTGCTTTGCCCAAAACAGTCCCAATGGGGTTTTATCTGAATTCTCAGCCAGTCTCATCCGTTCTGTTCCTCCCCAGCCTGTCTGTACCTACACACGCTGACACCGTGCAGATGCTTTCAGGAGATAAGCTGGCATTTTTGGTGAGTTGTGGGTGGGGGTATTTGTGGAAAGCCTTTGCATTTCAGGGTGGAACTGATACTGCTTGAAAATAGCTCTGGAAAATAGCTGCAATCTTAGCTTGGGACCCAATTTCAGTTCCACTGCTTCTCCAAACCACAGAAATCCACCCGGCATCTTCATTTTACATCAGCGGGGACTCCGCTGCTGCAGAGCGTGCATGCCTGTGCTCCTTCGTGGCTATCGGCACACCGAGGGACGGCAAGGCTGGGAGGCAGCCATCCCAGCCATGCCATGCTCCTGTGAGCTCCTTCATCCTCCCGCCTGGGGCTCTGGCATCCCCAGTGCTCCCTACCCCAAATAACCCATCCATCTGGGGTACCAGCTGCCTCGCGAACCAACCCAGGAGCGTTGGGCACGGGGGAGGCTGGGGGGAGCCCCCGGCCGGGGCGTGCGTGGGCGAGAGCGGGATTGCTGCAGGGGGAGGGAGGGGGCCGGCAGAAAGAGCAGGTAGGGAAATGCAAAGACACAAAGAGGCTTTTTGAGGTTGCCCAGGAAACGACAATTCTGGAATTTCCTAACTTTGCTTTTGCAACTTTAATGTTCCTTTAATAACATCGGCTGTGTGCTCGTGTGGGTCTGTGCAGTCAATGGTTTGTGAAGCAGCATCAATCTCTCGAGCTTTGGGATTGTCAGGGGGTGGGAAGCCCTGTATGAATGTGAGCGGTGATGTAGCGTTTGCCACTTTCAGATTTTTTTCATGCAGAAACCTAGAAGTTAGAGGACTGAACCTATAAGCACTTTAAATGAACAGTTTATGGGTGGAAATCTTGCCTCCTGAGGCTACCATTGCTTTTTTAAGGGGGATCAGTTTGGAGATAGCCGTGTCTTTCAAAGAAAAAAAAGAAGTATCTGATTCAACTTGTTCTTGATCCCCCCAAATCAAATCACATAAACCCGTCTCACATCTCTCACATGCCCCGTGTCGCTGGGGCAAAGCCCTGATGACCCCAACGCACAGATGCCTGGCACGATGCATCCCTGTACGGAGCTCGGGGAACCCCTTCGGGCAAAACACGGCACAGGGCCGCGGGGAACAGGGGGCTCTCGGCTGCTAAAAATGTTTTCGGGGGGCAAATCCTGTGCGGGGCTGAGCCGGACCCTTTCGGTGACGCCGTCCCGGTTCATCTGCAATTTGCCGTTGCGGCAGGTCCTGCCAAAGGCTGAGCTGGAGCTCATGCGCGTTCTGCTTTGCTTCTCGCTGGCGCGTGCGTTCTGTTCTTTTTATGTTTTTTATTGTGAGCAATCATGATTTGCACGTTAATATAGTATCATGATGATAATCTGGCAGCGGGCAAAGCTGGATGCAGCGTAGGAAAGTTCCTTCGTCTCCTGTTTCCATTTTTCTTGGAAGGGAGGGCAGCGCGAGAGGCGACGGCTGAGGCACGACGGGCTCGAACCCGCCGGCCAGATTTCTGGCCGAAGCGCTGGATCCAGCAGCCGAAAGCAGGGAAGGGGATTTATTCCCGATTGTAGGCTTTGGCACGGAGGCCGCGGTTGCGATAGGTGCTGGCTGGACGGCCCCGGAGGAGGATTCCCCTCCAGCCGCAGGTACGGCACCGGAGCGGCAGTGCCGGGCGCTGCAGCTCATCCCTACCGGCGGCCGGATCCAGACCCAGGATGGGGAAAGGGACAGAGCCAGAGGAGTGAGCGCAGAAAGCAGCCTCCACAGCAGAAATGCAGCTCCCCCAGCCTCGGCAGTGATACCCCGAATCCTGCGATACTTGCTGGGTCCCTCAAAGCCCCAGCTACCGGAGGCAGGGGATTCACGGAGGTTCGCGGGTTCATTTAGAATAAAAATGATGTAACTGGAAACCTGAAAAAAATGCTGTAAGAGCGAGGATAGAGACTAGAATAGAAAATCAAGTAATTTTTTTCGGTCTAATTATTTTTAAGTCAGTATTGCTTTGCCTTTCCAAATCTGACTAAGGACTTTTGCATACTTGAGGCTGGCAAGGCTGGCTGCAGTACAAAAATGTTTGCCTCCAAGAAAGCCTGGCAGAACACGTAATTTCCCCCAAAAAACCCAAACAAAAAAATCAACCTAATCCCTTTATATTTTCTGTAGCTTTTACCGATCTGCTCCCGCACGATCTGTCTCACTTCTTTGTATTGCCCGTCTAGGTACTTACGGATCTGAATTGCCTCCTAGCAATTAAGCCGAGTTAAAATTCCTTCCTGACCTTGGGTTTATCAAGCTCCTTTCTCAGGTTTGGCATGTGTCAGGCTGCTAAAAAAAAAAAAACCCCGCATGCCGCGACTCGTTGCCGAAGCCTTCGGGGCAGGGGGGGAAGCTGGAGCAGGTGGGACTGGAAACAATGGTCGAGGCAGAAGATGCTCACGTGAAACCGCGGAGCCGCGGGCTGTTAGAAAATTCAGCGGTAGCAGACTAAAAAAGGAGGGGTTTGGCAGCCAGCCACCGCCGACAGACGCTCGCGAGCTCCATGGAGGTACCTGCCCTTTCGGCTCAGCCTTTGCAGTTTTTCACCCGCATGCTGATGAAGAGCCGACGCTGGCTTTCCGGGCTGCGCGCCCGGAGCAGGCTCTGCCTCTCCACTTCGTCCTAGGAAACGCAGAAGCCCTTGCCTGGTCCACAGATGGGGCAGGCATGTGTCCTAGCAGACGAATATTTTTCCAAATATTTCCCAGGTGGTATTTCTGGTGGTGACTGGGACTGTTTTGCCCCTGGGGAAATGGGCGTGGGATTTTCCAGCTGCCTGCGGTCGATGCCCGCGCGGAGACGCGGCCGACAGCAGCAGCGCCCCAAACAAGATGACAATCCAGCAGCAGTCGGATGCTGGGGCGGGATGAACGTCTCGTCTTTGCATGGTTCAAATCATCTTTATATCTGGAAAAAATAAAGCAAATTGGGGCAGTGCCCTGGGATTCGGCTGCTGCCTTGTAAGAACGAGGAGTCACTTTAGGGCCGGGGGTCCCTGAGCCCAGCCAGGTCCTTATGGCATGTGGCTTCTTGCAAGGGAGGAGGGCTTGGGAGGGGGAGAATATTTATTAGGAAAAAAATAATCTGGCAGCAGAGGATGCAAAACTGGCCCCAGCTTCAAGAGGGCCCGGAGCGCCTCTGAACCTAGCATTTTTTATAGGGACTTTGCCCTGCGTGGTGGGAGGTGTCCTCTTTCCACGGGAGGGAACGGACCCCCCATCTCCCACCCCACAAAACCCGCCGGCGCTTTCCCTTCAGGCCAGGCTAGGTGGGATTTGTAAGTGAAAATGTCTCATCTGACCAAACTTTAAATTTTCATTTCCTTTGTAAAATTGGAAAATAACTACGTTTTTGTTAGAAATCAAATGTTCTGACCTAGCACTGTTCTCAAGGACCGAGTTTTCCCTTGGCAGCGTGGCTGTTGTATGTGTCAAAAAGGAGCAAAAATTCCAAACCAAACCTTTAAAAAATATCCCAGAAATGGCTTTTCTTGGCTGGATTTCTCCCGCGAGCTTGGTCCAAGCTGGCAGGAAGGCGGGGAGGATCTGCTTGAGAAGTATGGATGTGGGCGAGCGCCGGAGCAAGGAGAAGACCTGCAAAGTTTGGGTAAACTTGGAGGAGAGCAGCTCTTTGGGGTCACGTATAGAGGGAAAAGCGACTTCTGCATGGGGTCCAAATGAATCTGAAGGCTCCTAAATTCAGTGGGCCAAGATGCCACTTAAGAAATCATCAGATTCCTCTTGCCTTAGTGGTTAATAAGCCCGTAAATAAATCCCTCTCCCTGCTACAGTCGGCGAGCCGAGCGAAGACAAATGTCTTCGAAAGACGCATTTTCTCCACTTTGTGCTGGAAGATTTCTATTTTACGGCTTTGGCCCGCCACAAAAAATGCCTCCCCCCCCCCCTT
>NW_008824673.1:74463-98718 GCF_000699105.1 Pygoscelis adeliae | reverse complement strand
AGAGCCAAGCGGATTGTGCCAAGCTCTGTACAAACGGCCCAGCAGACTTGAACTACTCCAGGCTGCATAATGGAAATCACCCATGCTGGCCGATAATCTGTGCATGATTCACACTCTGGCAAAATGCGTTGTAACTGTAGGTGTCAGTTAAAGTCAGGCCCTTAAAGCTATTTTAACACGCTCCTTTTTAATGTAATTTCCTTTGTTTTAATGGGAGTATTCATTAAAAAGCTGCCAGAAAAAGAGGAAGGGGAGGGATAGCACAGCTCTTGGGGTTTGAAAATGCTGGGAGGTGGCTTTTCTCCAAGGCCTGAACCCATCCAGAGTCTATCAGACGGCGACGCAATGCGCTGAGATGCGGGAATGATGCCTTGGCCAGAGCCGGCTCCACAGCACCTGCCTGGACGGTGGCATTTTCCACCCGGGGAGGGCAGCTTATTTCCCAGGGCATCGTGGTTGTGAAGAGTTGCAATGGTTGTTAATGCTGTGCATTGCTGGGACGTAGGAGCCAGAAGAGGTGGCTTTTCCCAAAGTATTGATGCTGGAGCCTTGCTCCGGCGCCCACGGTGCTCTAAGCCCGTCGCTGGCTCTGCTGACTCCAGGAGGCAATTTGCACCCGTTTAGTGTCATGGCTGGGCTTAAGTGCTTTGCAAAGCTGGGTCTGTGTGGCATCAGGGTCCCTTTTACTTCAAAGAAAATGGATCTTGGAGGCCAGCGATGAAGATCGAGGTGCTCTCCATGTTATTTTTTTAAGATCACGTCTCTCCAGCTGCCTGGAGGCTATTATTGTGCCCAAACACCAGGAGCACACCACAGGGGAGGCAGCCGATGGCGAAATCTCCAGGGAAACAAAACAAAGATGAGAGTCCTGAGAAATCCAGCCTGTCCCTTAACGAAGCAGTGCAAAGGGAAGGGAAACATTGGCCAGAACAGCTTTTGCGAAAGGGAAAAGGAAGGACACAGCAGCGGGCTGCTGCATGGATCCTGCCCCGCTTCCCTGAGCCGCTTACCTCGGGGACCGAAGGGAAACGCATCCTAAAATACCTGGAACATTTTAAAACATTTCAAATTCCCGTTTGGGAGTGGAGGCACCCACGGTTTCCTTTGAAAAGGCCAAAACGCCACAATAATTGAGATGGATTTGGTCTGGATGAGGTACCGTGCTCACCCTGAAACAGGTTTTTCCCACAGCTTTTCAGCTCATCAAGCCTCAAATTTTCGCTCTGAGCTAGCCTCCGAGTGCTTCCCCCCTCCAGGTTGACTGGAATTTGCAATTTTTCCAGCCCGCACCTGAGACCGGGCTGACTTGCTGGGTGTTGGGGTTTGGGAAGTGCCGAGTGGTGGTTCTTGTGCCGGAAAAGTCACCCTTCTCCATGGGAACGGGGCTTCTCAGCAGGTATCGGTGTGAGCCGCAAATCTCCGTCGGTTTATTGGTCTGTGCTGGTTTTGTCCGGGGATCGGCATCTCCCTGGCTGCTCCCGGGGCTTGTGCTGGGTCCCAGAGCTGCTCTTGCCGTGCCAGGCTCCCGCGTTGCCCCTTGGAGATGGTATTTTCTTGATAAAGACATTCATAAGCATAATGCAGGTTCGGGTAAGCAGGACGGGAGAGGGGATCGTGCCCGCTTTGCAGGGTAGGAAATAATCTGGCTGCAAGTGTTTGCAAACTCTCTTCACTCCCGTCTGAGACTGAGCAAAAAATATAGTTGCTCTATCGCTCCTCACTCCCCCACTGCAAATCATCAAAAATATCGCTCCAGCAAACCAAAAAAATAAAACAAAAAAAACCCCAAATATATAACTATGTGGTGCAAAACAAAATACACAACTTTTCCAAGCGTTCCCCCATCACAGACTGGTGAACTTCCAGCCAAACTTCATCAGCAGCCCTACAGCAACAAGCTGCTGTCTGAGGTGATGGGGGAGAACAAACACTGGCATGGGAGAGGGGAAAAAAAGCGTTTTCCAGCTTCCAAAGGGTGATGAATATCTGAAGAAAATTGTTCTGTGACTGCTGAGATACGTGCATATCGCGGGGGCTGGGAAAGGCGACTCCATCTGGCTGGTTCTTGGTTAAATCGCTTTCCTTTCTCGGCCCCCAGTGAGGCATTTGGAGATGCTCGGGGCAGCGGCAGCGTTATGAGAAGGGGCTGGATCCGTCCCTTCGTGGGGCTTGTTTACTTTCGTCTGGAGCAAAGCGCTGCCTCTTCGCTCCTGAAGCAGTTTGGAAGCGTTTCCCATCGTGTCCTTTGCTTGCACGGCTGCTGTTTATGGCATCTGCATTTTTCCTGGTGACCCTCTGCACTGTCTCGGTGGCCTCTGCTCGTTCACTCGTCCCTCTCCCCTTGGCAGAAATGGTGTCAACAAAACTCTGCTCCCAAGAATGCAGCTTGACAGTTTTCTGCCCAATTTTGGGGGCCGTTTCTCCCCCCCTGCTGTCCCAAGTTACTGGATGTATGGATCTAGTCTTTGATGTTGACGGTTTTTCTGGCTCGTGCCTGCGTTATAGCTGGAGACACATGCTGGCTATCAAGCGTTTCACAGGGAGGCTTGTTTTGGAAGCACAGTGGGGCGGCCTGGGAGACCCACTGCTCGGTGGATCACGCCGATGTGAAGCTGGGGTCAGTAACCGGGGCTGCACCCCCTTATCAGGGCTCCCTCACATATGGTGAGAAGGGAGTTGCTGCCAGAGATGTTCCTCAAGGAGGTCTCTCTAGAGGCGGGGGGGAGGAGGCTGGACGGCAGGACCGTGCATCTGAGGTCAGGTCTGGCCTCTGGAGCTCCTGTCTTTGGGCCAGAGGTCCTGGGGTACGTGGGAGCGCGTGGTGTGATGCTCCAACCCACTCTTCTCCAACCGCACCACGTTGCTGGAGGAGCACGTCTCTGCTCAGATGAGCGTTTGAACTCTTGGTGCCTTTCAGCAGGGGTTTTCTTGCAGAAGCAAAGCACAGCGTCTTGGTAACGGGCTTCCTGTTCGTGTTCGAGGCTCTGGCTCCATCTGCACAAATCACCGTGAGTGCTGTGGCCACGCTCTTGAAGGCAGCTCTGTGTTGCAAGAGCTCACCATGGCATTGCTTAGGAGGCTCTTGCCCTCACTCAAAGGGCAGGAAGAACAGACGAGGGGTGGAGGCAGCAGAGCCAGACTCTTTCTGCTCTGGAATGACAGCATCCGTTGGTGGGGTTGAGAGGATGAGAACTGGGATGAACTTCCTACAGGAGGGTGGAGGAAAAGCTCTGGGAATGGTGGCGAGGATGGCTTTCTCCAAACAGCTGGGAGTCAGCGAGCCCTTACACATGCTGTATTATCCCTGCTGGGCAAGTTCCAACTTTTTGTTCAGATTTAATTTCTGGCCTCAGAACATTATTGTCAAAATGCTTTTGTCTGACTCAAGGCCGCTTCAATACCACGTCAAAGCATCTCCCCACAACACAGAGGCCAGAAATTAATGCCTCCTCCTCGCTACAGAAGCGATGTGCACAGTGGCTGTCGGGTTTCTAGGAAGCCCGTTGCTTCCACGCCCCTTCTCCTTTGGCTTCCCGTCGCCGTTCTGCCTTTGGTGCAGGCTGGAGCTCATCCATGGGATCTTGCGAGTCTATTGTTCGGCAACTTCGTAAGCAGGTTTCACAGAAGTCGTCTGTTGCTTTTCGGGCTGGCTCAGCGAGGGCTGTTCTCTTGGTAAGCACCAAGGAGGCATTCGGAGGAGCCCGGGAAATCAGCACAACGTGGCTGTTGAAAGCGTTAGAGCCCATTAACGATGCCAGACACGCTGTTTCTGCTCCTCTTGCTGCTGTGTACCTCCATCTCTCTTGCCGTTTCACTCGCTCTGGGTTTTTTTTTTTTCCACGAACGCTCAAGGCTTTCAATAGCAAAGCCTGAATCGATGCAGTGCCAGCCAGCAGCTGGCAAGGAGCTTACCGCCGATAACCGAGCCCGTTCCGTGGCTGCACACCCTGTGGGTGTCCCTGGCGTACTGCCACCAGAAGCACTTTAGGAAGGGCAGAGCTGCTGGAGAGCCAACAAGGAGCCGCACAAAGCCTATCAAGCCTTCCCCACCCCACCATGTCTTTACCAGCTATAAAACTATAGGCTTGATAGTCACCAAGCATCCACACTTGACCTTTGCAGAAGCTGTAGGAGAAGCACATCAACTATTAGCGGGTTCTTCTAGAGGAGGAGGTAGGATATTTTGGTCATGCATGATACTAAGCAAGGCAATTGGGGAAGCCTGACACCAAAACGCTCCTGAGAAGCTCGCAGCAGCATGAGTAATGCCGCAGAAAGGAGAGCTGCAGGAATGACTAGACCATAAAGTCATTACAGGTGGCGAGCGGCTGCAGAGGAATTTGTTTGCTTCTGCCCTCCCGTGCCTGCCCCTCTCCATCTGCTTGCTTCGGAGATAGGGCATTGGTCTTGCTGGGGCAGGTGTTGCATCCAGGAGGGACCCAGCTTTGGGCAGAGATGAGCAGAGGCAGCCTGGGCTCGTAGCTCCTCTGCAGCCAACCATTTTGAACCTGTGGTCTCCAGGATCTGAAAGGAGACGTAAGGAAAACAAGCTGTGCAATGTCCCCTGCAGCCGGGCAGGATTTATTCCGTAAATTTTCATGTGGCACGAGCCCCTCTTTTAATTGCTGGTCCTGGCACCATTGCAGAGCTCTGGGGGAGACGGGGGTATGCGAAAGCAGGGACGAGTCCGAGCAGACCCCTCTGCAAGGTGGGCTTACCTCACAGGGCGACCCAGGAAGACAGTTGTCCTTAAAACAGCGCATCATCCCCGAGGAAGGACAGATGAGGTTTGTTACTGAAAGGGATGGAGGTGCACCAAGACCCTGCTACTGCTGAAAAGGATTTCAGCCCCTGCAGACTTCCCCCCCTGCCCTGAACTGCTTGAGCTCACGCGCCTGCGAGGGAACAACCAGACACTGCAGGAGCCCTTCACCCTCCCCAGGTGTCTACTTGACGGTTTGTGGAGCTATTTGCCCCAAATTGCGAGGCTGGGTTTTCACCCGTGCCCTCTTTGGAGGGGTGACGCTCCCAGGTGGGAGGCCCCAAAGCTTTTGACTTCGCCACCGTGATTTGCAAGCACAACCGGGAGGTTGCGGACGCACAGAGTTAGAGGCCAGTATCAAACATCTGGGTCTTATATCTCTGTTCACCGCAGCCTCATTGAGAGTGACGTTCATGGCATGTTAAGTCATTTGGCATCCTCCGTTAGTGCAGAAGATGCTTTCCTGCGGAAGAAAGTGGCTCGCTTTGATTTGCAGTGCTTGCATAGTGTGAGCCCCGCATCTAGCTTGGTCTTCGCATCTCTTTGGCTGCAAGAAGACATAAAAAAAAACCCCAAGCTGTGTTGATTTCAGCATTGTGTGAAAGTATTTTCCCATCGTTCTCTGTTGAAAAGCATGATTTAATTAACATTTTTATGTTTATTATTTAAGAAAGCATGTGCTGCTGCTGCTGCTTTTTTTTCCCTTGGTTTTACCCAACTTGTGCTTGTTATGAAATAGTTGAGTCGTATTTCATGGTATAGCCGGGAGGGGAAGGGAGGGATGGACGGACAGCACCCACCCATCCCAACCTGCCTCCTCTGGGGACCTGGCGGGGCGTCAGCTTTGTGTGATTGGTGTCCATGCATGGGACAAGTCAGGAATAGTTGCTGGGCTTTAAATTCACTCTCTCTGCTAACCCACGTTAGCTCTCGAACAAACGCCAGACCTGGTTTTTTTCTTGCGGTTACACTACAGGTGCGAGCTGGATGCGCGCGTGGGCTTTCCCCCCCTGGTTATGATCTGACACCGCTGGTTTAAGCAGCATCGCTCGGGGTTTCTGCCTTTTAAATCAATGTTTCTTGACATGAGGAAAGGAATTGTTGGAAGCTACGTGCTTTCAAAGGGAGGCCACCCAAACCCATGAGAGAAATCAAGGTTATGGTGAAGATACACCTGACGTGGTGATCTCAGCAGAGCCCTCGGTGCTGCGAGAGGGGGATATTTATGGGTTTGCAAGCTGTAAGGGAGACTGCCAGCGTGGTCCCTGGTGGGATGTTCCCACCTGCAGCAAAAGCTGGTGGACAAACGCCCTCCCATCTGCCCCGGTAGGATGAAATAAGGTGTCACCAGCGGCCGTTTGCTGCTTGGAAGCAGAATAGGATCTCAGGATGCCAGGAGATCTGTCCTAGCTCCTTAACCTCTTCTGAGCATGGCTTGATGTGATTTTGAGGGTCCAGCAAACCCTGTTGAGGTTCCTGACTCAGTTCTTCTGGAGACCACTTGGTCTGTGAGAAGGTCAGTGTAGTTAGACAGGCAATTTGTGCCAGTGTCTGGCCAAAAAGGCACAAAGCTGGGCACTGATTCTGGATACTGAGTAATGTCTTCAAGTGACAGGTTGCAGATCAGAACTGGGGCTATTTAGGGCCAGTTTTAAAGTCCATTTCTCTCTGCAAGCCTCTGCCAAAGCCTCTGCCCAAGGAGGGTGGTGGTTGCAGGCAGCAACCCTCTTGTTTATGTGCATTGCCCTCGTGTAGCAGTCCCAGGGATGGTTTTTTTTCTGCATTGTGGCCTTGCTTAAAATAAAAAAAAAAAAGAAAAGCCATATTTAGTCCAAGCCCTTTAAGCACATGCTTAACCTCACACCAGCACTGGAGGCTCCCCCGCACCAGCGCTGGAGACTTTACTCATCATGAAAGTAAACATGTGCTTTAGGGCTCTGAAAACAGATTAAAAAAATCCTGCCCTGAAGGAGAAGCATAAACATTGCTAAAATGTTATCGTTAGTGCAACTGCGCTCTGGGTGCTGGATACGGCCACGACCGCAAGAGTTTCTTCCACGGCACGGGAAAGTGCCTGGGAGTTTCGCTGGGACCAGCTGGAGCAGGGAACAGATTTGTTTAGCATCCTCTGCCCTTATGAGCATAAACAGATTCCCCGTCTTCTGCGGGGGCATGATGACCAGACAAAGACCGGCCCCCATCTCGGGGGCGACTGCAAGATGGGTGCTGGCGGCTCCTTGGTCCCGTCAACCCATGTATCGCCATCAGCGAGATGGTTTTGGAAACCCCCCCTCTCCTGACGTCCTGACCCTCTGCAGCTGGCCCCATTTTCAGTGGGTCCCAACATGGGTTGTAATGGTCTCTGGCTGGGTGGGCACCCAGTGGGTGCATCCCAGGGAGACCCCCGTCCTCCTGGAGCCCGTGCGGGACTTCTTCTGGTTAGTGCATCAAACCTGCGCTCGGAGCTTGTCCCGCTTTCCTCCGAGAAACGCCGTAGAAAGCAGGGGAAGGTATATATATAATCATAAAAAATCATAGCCCTCTGAAGCCTGGACCTTACGGCTTTTGCAGAGGGGCCCTCGGCCTCTCCGTGTCTCTCTCTGGGGCTAAAGATAGCCGTGTCTGCAGCTGAGCTGTGAATCAGGAGTAAAAAATGTGGGTCACCTCCTGTGCAAAGAAATGAACGTTCGGAGACTCATCTGCTCCTGACCTCATTTTGCTGGGTATGAATCAGGCCTCCAGCCCGACGGACCCCACAGCTGCTCGTGCTACGGCAGCTTCAGACGCGGTTCCCAAACCCCACAGCAGGCCTTTATTAAAGGCTTTTTGGGGCCAGTTTTCTCAGTTGTAACGAAAGGGTGTTAACTGGGTAAGAGTGCAGGCATGGCTTTTTTCCTGGGCGTAGTGCCGGTGCTCAGAGCAGGGACCCCAGCGGTTAAACCCCGGTGCTCCCGCCCCGCATGCGTGCACACACGTGTGCACAACCACGCGCCAGCACGGGTAGGCGTGCTTCGCCGGGGCATCCACGCGTGCCGGGACACAGCGCCTGCCTCCACCGGCACCGCACAGGGTGAACACGGACGCGTGTCTGTGTGCAAACGCTGACGGGCACGCGTGTGTGCGCACGGAAACACAAAGTTGTCCGTGGTCGTGGGTACAATGCGTGGGTACGTGCAACCAGGTACCGACGCACGCACCCAGGGAAAACTGCACATACGCTTAATGCAGTCTCTCTTTTTTATTTTTTTTCCTATCCCACTGTTGCAAAATCCTCGCCTGTTTTTTCTTTGTTAAAGTAAAACCTGACATGGACTCCAAACCAACTAGAAACCCTAAGGAGAAAGCACGAGGCTGGCACCTGAGAGCCCTGAGCAGAGTCCTCGTCCCTGCCACCCGCTCCAGGTGTGCTCTCAGCGGCGTTGCTTTATTTTTCTGTGCTTTGCTTTCCCCTTTTCTAACCCAGGGGCTATGCAGCTTTTCTTCACCTCAGCTCTGCTCCGGAAGCACAGAGCAAGAAGGTGAAGGCAGCGGTGGCACTTCTGGAGGGTGGCGTCACCTGGGACCCGGCTGGGTCGCACCACCCCGTCTTGAAGGGACATTTGATGCGGTTTCACAGGTTAATAAATGCATGAACTGCTTCACCCTCTGCCTGAGCTGTCTTTAAATCAAACAATTACGGGGGGGAACCTCATCCCCGAAGGTGGAAGGGTGCTTTCCCCTTTGCATCCGCCTGCGCTAAAAGGTCTGACACGGCAGAGGAGCGTTTTGCCCTCGTTAAGTAGATAAAACTGGAACGCGCTCGGAGTCGTGACCTGCAAACCCCAACAGCACGAATCGCTCTTGGATGGAGGCTGGGGCTGGTGCGCGCCGTGGCTCGCGTTTCTGCTCCTGTTTGGGTTTTGTTGCCCCGCGGAGCTTTGTCTTTCAAAACCCCGGAGTCAGGAAATAGTTAAATGCTACAGTATTTTGATTAGCAGAGCCTTAAAGTCAGTAAAAAAGACAGTCAGAGAGAACTATCAGGAGCATGCTAATGAAGTGAAGTCATCAGCAGACACCAGAGAAGTATTCATGCCTGCTCCACGCCGGACGGGTATCGTCGGATCCCAGCAAGGCGCGTGCAGGTGGAGCGGGGCTCGCAGGGACCTGGGGCTCGGCCATCCCGCTGGCTTCCCTCCCCTCCCTTTGGATATCGCAACGCTTTCCCTGGGATATTTTTTTGCTTCACTGGAGCTTAATGATATTTCCAGCTCCGCGGGAGCTGCGGGAAGACTGGAGATAGTGCAGTGAGAGACTAGAAAGACAGCAAAGGGCAGCTCCCGGCTCCGCGGGAAAGGTGAGGGCATTCTCTTGGAAAATCCCTTGGGTTTCTCTGTATCGCCGGCGGTTGGGTTGCGGCAATGCTGGGGGTGGGGAAAGGGGGACGTTTCTGGAAACACGGCGACGTTCCGCGCTCCCTCTGCAGCTGGGAAGTTTGCTGAGTGGCGTGCGGGGACGGCGATGCCCCGGCGAGCCCTGCCTGGCCCCCGCGCCCAGGTGCGGACCTCCTGGGAGAGCGGGGCTGGAAAGCCGCTCTCGGGAACGGCGAGTAAAGCAGAACCCAGCTGCCTTCAGTCCTTACCCTCTAGTCCCCCTTTGAAAAATACGTGGGCAGTTTTAATAGCATTAAAAAATATTGTTCTCCTCTTCTGGGGCTTTGCAAAGAAACTGTGTCAAGGTTTTATCATCCTTTCTCTTAGAGCCTGTGCGCATTAGCGTCGGTGGCTCACAGGCTCAGGTCCTACCTTTTCTGTATGAAATGGCTTTTTTGGAATAATTTAGAAACTTAGGACAGAGCAAAGTTTTAGTTAAGCCGTTGCCTTAAGGCTAAACCCAGTAACTCTTATGCAGACAAATCCATGCCGGAGCTGATGACTCGACAGTGCTGTTTAATTTATAAAAAGTCGCACCATGAAAACATGCATTTTTGTTTATCGTAAATGAAAGAAAAATGTGCAGAAGAGGTTTTGCTTCTAACCAGATGCGATTAACCCGTTCAAGACGATGAGTTCCTGGGACTCTTCCTGGGGTAAGATGAGCATATATTGCTTTACAGCGCTTAGAAATGAGCCGGCGACTCGACTGCTGCATCGAGCTTAGCGCTTGTACCGATCCTCAGCCTGTCTTCAGGTCTGTCCCCAAGTTTTGCATTTTCTGCCTCACGGTAGTTTTAGTTTCCCTATCGCAGGAGGGCCCAAGCTTGTGACACTGAGAGTGTATTTTGAGGAAGACAGACACCCAGCTTCTGGGTTTATGTGAACTCCCGCAATACCCTGCTCCTCGTTGCAAATAATACGTCCTTAAAAAAAAAAATCCCTTGATTTTATCCATATGGAGGTTAACGTTATATCGACATTAACTGAATTTTTGGGGCCTAGGGACTCCCAGCGAGACTGGCGACACGATTACCTTGTTAATCCTACTTCAGAAGCATCTTGTTTCCTCGTATCCCATTATAGCTGGAAAATCTTAATGAGTTACTCTAAAAGCAACATCTCCCTGTTCAGCTGCATCCCGGCCCAAAGCAGACCCCTGCAAACCCCCGTCCCTGGGCGGTGGAGGGGCACAGGTAGGTGTGTGTCCCCCCCGCCGTGCCCACGGGACCCCCTTCCTGGGAGGTTTTTCCCCTTTTGCAGGAGCTCTCTGCGCGTGGGAAATGCACCTCCGTCCACGTGCATTGCACGCCGGGGTGCCATCTCGGCGAGCTCCTCGCGGTGGACCCAGCTCTGCATCCCTGCCGCGCCTGGGGACATCGCACAGGCTTCTTTTTTTCTGTTGCAAGTGCGGCTTTAATTAAATAAGAGAAAATTCAAGGAGGATTACCTCCTTTCTTAAGTCCCTTGCCCGGCTCCTTGTCCCCAGCGTCTTGTGTCCTGCCTGTGGTGGGTGCAAGCAGAGGACCCAAGGAAGGACCTTGGGCGCGGGCAGAGGTGGACAAGCCCAGGTGACCCTCGGCGAGGTCTCCTGGGTGCTGTGACCCGCTTCTGTGCAGCATCCCCAAGCCTGACTTGCTGCTCCAGGCTCTCGGGGTAACCTTTCCTTAATATGCCCCAAATCACTTAAAACGATGAGGTGGAGATTCACCTTGTGCGCCCTCCCAGCCGACTGCCAGCAGGGCTTGTGGCTGTACCGAGCTGCCCAAGAAAAAAGCCAAAATTGCCGATTCCTCTTTTTCTTTGTGGGTAGGATTTGAGCTCCACGCTCGGCATCAGGTCCAGATGCGGCCATGCCAGCTGCGGGTGGCAAAGCCTGGCCGTCGGGCTGGCTCCGGCTGCCTTCAAAGGGAGGCGGGAGCGTGTTTCTGAACCTGGAACGCGCCTCGTCCCACCGAGGACGTGGATTTTGTCAGTCTCCCGAGCCCCGCTTCAGCTCGAGTTGCACCATAACCGGCTGGTTGTGCATCCAGTGCAAATGTGCTAGCAACTGGTTGTGCTGTTCTGATTTTTGCTGTAGATTTTTGGGGACTGTAGCACTCAGGGACCCAAAAGGCGCCTAGCAGGAGCTGCCCGCAGGTCCCACGGGCTTTAAACACCCTTGGATCCTCCGCCGTCCATTTTGGCTGGCTGTCCTTGGAGGAGAAAGGTGTTAAAGAGCCCGTGGCCCACTACTAAGCAACAGTTACCAACAACCTTAAGCAAATAAAATATGTGAGATTATGAAAACAGGGGAACTGCAGCTGATTCCCAGCATCTCTGCGGTGTGAGTCAGTAGTGCATGTCTGCTGCTCCTCGCTCGTTCCTAGATGACAGCATCCACACATCAAATCTGCCGGCCCTTGGAGATTAGACATCCCCGAATATTTATGATGGTTTCAAATAACATGCATTTCTCTGGCTGCTACATAGCATGAGCGAGAAGCTGGGATTTACGGGTTTCTGTCCTTAAGGCTTTTTTTTTTTTTTTAAATGCTTAGTTACAGGGCATTTCAGCTGTCGTGTGCTATTTCTCTGGGCATTTTGGGCTGCAGCTTTCACCCCAGTGCAGCTCGTTGCAGGTCAGGTCATCAAGCCTTGACCACGCGCCAGCTAAGAGAGAGGGAAATTCAGCTGATGAAGGGAGGGTGTTATCCCAGCGGTGTTTGATGCTGGGTTTTTACGCAGATCCTCAAGATCTGAATTGTTCAGGGAATATTTCAGGGAAGTCCCCCTGCAGGGGCTGGCTAAGTGGCTCCATCCAAAGGTGGGAGACCAGGAATCTCTTTCAGAGGTGCCCGCCCCACCACTGAGGTACAAGGGAATACCAAGCAAGCACAAAGCTAACATTTACTCTGCAAACCTCTGAAAAAAAGAAGTGGTTTTATCCGGTGCACTGTTTCCAAGGTGGCTTTCCCAGGGTGGCCATGCTGCTGGTGGAAGGGCTGGAAGCCATCGCTCGAGCAAAGGCATTTTACATGCGCAGGTAGATTTATTTTGGCTCTGAGCTGTTGTTCTCTGGCACTATATAAATAACTGTATGGGCAGCCTGTCTCCACGGGCAGATGTCGGTCTGTCCGAGCTCGACTGCAGAGGCGTTCCCCAGCTCTCTTGGCAAGTTGTGCTCTCGTAATCTATCAGGGTTTGGGGACAGTAAGTCTTGCTGCAAGGAAAAGCGCGTGTGTTTGAGCCAGGCAGTCGTTGCTAGGGCCGGTTTGCCGTCCCATGGGCTGCGTCACAGACTTGACTTTTCAGTGATGCTGGTCGCTGTGGAAAGATGCGGGTGGGATTTGGGGTTGGTAGAGGGGACCTGTCTCCTGAGCTCTGCAGCGGTTTGGTTGTGACCTTAGATGACTCCTGTCCCCTCTGCAAGATGGGTCTTTTGGGGTGCGTGGTGTGGGTTAGCCAGCAAAAGAGAGCGCCTTGCAAGGGAGGCACTGAAGACAGGCAAAAAGTCAGGGAAATCCCTCTAAGAAGAGAAATGCAGCTGCTTTTCCCAACCTGCTTTGAAACACGTCCTACAGCACAGAGCCCATCACACCGCACCCTGGCAATTGCTTTCTTTGCCTGCAATTACCATAATTTTTCATCTTGCCGCTTTTCGCCGTGCCTGTGGATGCTCCCTCATGTTTCCAGCCTCCACCGCGCCAAGATCTGCTGAGGATCCCCTTGGCTTTGTGGCTGTCACCTCCATAGCACACTCCCCTTTTTCTGAACAGGCGACGGTTGTTAAGAGGATGGAGCCCTTCATCCTGGTACCATCTGGAGCCCTTGTCCCCTTGCTCACCGTTGTCTGGCATCGCCGGTGACCCACGAGCCCGGCTGGCTGCGGTGCTGAGAGCTGCAAGGGCTTTGCTAAGCAATGGCATCAGTCTGCGGGAACGTGGCACTGCTCTGCGACTTGCTCAACACGTCCTGGACTGCGGGCACCTCCTGCCCGGCGGCATGGCAAGGGCAAGGCTCGAAGGAGCTTCTCCCTGAGCTTCCACCTTTCCTTTTGAAGGATGAGGAGTGTGAGAGACAGGCTCCAGCGCAGGGACAGGGTCTTGGCTCAGAGAAGGACTCCAGTGACTTCGAATTTGCTTCTCTGGAAAAGTGGGATGGAGCGATGCAAAGCCCTTGGCAACTTCTGCTTTCGTGGGGGTGTTGGGTGGCATCGCTCCAGGTGCTCTGGAGGGCATGTGGCCAAGGGCATGGGGCAGGCGGTAGCCCACAGGCTGCCGTGCCGGCATCTGCCCCAGCACTGCCACCTCCGGTCCCGTGGCCCTGGTCCCCTCTGTGCCCCTGGTCCCCGTGCTGCATCCCCTGGGGACACACATGAAGCCATCCCTGTGTGCACAGCACCCAGCACACCGCGGGCGCTTGGTTCCCTCCGAGACGAGGAATTGCTCCGGCGAGGCGCCGTCCTGCCGGTCTCCTGTGAGACCCCGGGCTGCTGGCTCTGGGGGGCTTGTGCCTGCGAGCGGCAGGTACAAGCGAGGTAACCCCGCAAGCCGGTTATCTTCCCCGCTGCTCCGGTGCCTTGGGTGCACACGGGTCCCTGCAGACCTCATGCTCCAGCCCGGGCAGCGCAGGTTACCTGCTGCGGATGGAAGTCGTCTTACAGGACGGATCTCTGCTTTGCTGCAGGAGTTTTTCCCTCTGCTTGAGACATACCCTTGCGATGTCCCAGGTCCCTGCTCCTGTGCACTACCCCACAACCGCGGGATGATGCACCTTCCCCAAGCATCCTCTCCGCTCCCCTTGCAAGCCTAACTTTCTTCTTTACTTCAAAGCTCAAGGGAAAAATGCGCTTGCAAAGGACGGACTTTTTATCCCTTGCCTTGATTAAAAAGGAGTGGAAAGAGAGGCTTTGGCTTGCGTTTATTTTCATGAAAGTGAAGGAGAAAGCTTGGGTTCATCACGGCACCTCTCTCGTTGGTTCTCAAAGGCCTCCTGGGGGGCACACGGGCCAGGGAGACTCCGAGAGCGGATTTCTGACAGCAGCCAGCTTTTTGGGGCTGGAAGCTGAAGTCCTGGAGTACAACATCGCCACCTGTTTGCCATAGGCGAACATACAGCAGGATAAATCCCGGCAGGATAAATCCCACCAGGATGTACCCCAGCAGGATGCGCCCCATCCGGATGCATCCCATCGGGCAGCCCTCCGTCAGCACGCACCCCGTCGGGATGCGCCCCGTCAGGATACACCCCATCAGGATACATCCCATCAAGACGCACCCCATCGGGCAGCCCTGCAGCGGTGCTCCTGGCTGCAGCATGCACAGGCTGCACAGCCGAAGCCAGGACGAGGAGGGGATGGGGAGAGAGGAGTAAGTGCTGGTTTTCCGCCGGAGCAGAGTTGCTCCCCAGCCCGTGGGGCAGTGCAGAGTGCGCTGCTGTGCCGGTACCACCTGTGCTGCTCTGGACTGTTGGACCTCCTGCTTTTACATGCACCCGTGCGTGCTTCCCTGGAGCCCTTCGCTGCCAGGCTCTTAATGTGCTTTTTCCCCCCATCCACGTCAAGAGGTTTTAAATAGGACTCTGGAACCTGACGTGGGCAAGGCTAAGTCAGTGAGACCAGGACATCGCAGAGCTGCGCGTGACTGGGATGGCCTGCAAGCCGTCGGGAGCTGAGCGTGTCCGTGCACTACCTTGCAGCCGGTGTAGCTGCTACATCCCCCTGTTTGGTTGTTGGAAGATCTGCTCTGCGGTGGCAGCTAGAAAACGCAGAGAGCTGGAGCAAGCAGGGCTGAGCTGCTGTTGAGGAGTTCACCCTGCTTCTCGCTCTCCCTTGAGCAAAACTCCTTTGAGGGCTTCGTCTTCCCAAAATACTCACCAGGGACTGGCTGGGAAGGCAGTTGTATTAAGCCAAGGTGCACACTGCATCGCATTGGAGTCGGACTGCTGTGAAATGCAGGGTCGGTTCCCCAAAACCAGTTGCTTCTGCTGGAAAAGTCTCTGTTCGGGAAGATGCCTTGGAGAAGAGCAGGCTGAGGGTTTGGGCCGGCTGGAGCAAGAGCTAGGGCTGAGCATCGGGGCACTGGGCTCACCCATCTCGCTGCATGAGTTTGGGTGGATTTCATTGGGTTTCAGTGGATATTTAGGATATCCGGCAACAGACTGAGGATTTGTCACATGTTGGGTTTATCCCCCTTCACCTTGATGCTGAAAGCTATTTCGTGCCTGTACAATGCGTAAGGGGTATTCATATACTTTGGACAACTGCTCCTGTGCTCCCCCCCCCGTTTCCGTGAATAGCGTGTGCGTGGATTAAGTGTCAGGCTTTTGTTTGAAAGAAGCCTCCTAGGAAATGACTCAACAAGACATTTGTATGTTTAAATTCATCAGGATTTGAAATATTTAGCTTCTGCTTATGAATATTGAGGTTTAATGGGAAGATCTTGAATCGAAAGCCCTGGCTGCTGTTTGCAGGAGGGAGATGTGTGCACACACTCACACGCATGTGCACGCACACAAACCTCTTCTCCTTTGGAAAGTGCTAATGGGAACAAGCCAACGTAGATTATTCCATTAATGGGGCTTTATAGCACAAATCTGCTACTGTTTTGTCAAGACAAACAGAAATAAATGGGCTTTTAGTGCTGGGAAAGCTGGCCCCGGGGCTGTGGGCTATTTACTAGCAAAGGGCAGCTGCTCAGAAAGGGCTGCAGAGGAGCAGAGGGAATAAACGGCAAAAGATGGAGACAAGAAGAACCAGGATTTGGTGAAGGAAGCAATGAAATCGGAGGCAGGGACTCCGGTCCCTTGCCTACGCTCCATTGAGCACATTTTCTCTCTAAAAGTTTTGTTTAGTGAACTCGCTGCTCTTTTTCCCCTTCGCTGTGTATTTCAAAAGCTGCCTTCTGCTCCAAAAGATGTGTCAGTGTTTATCAAAATGTAAATAACAGTCTGTGCCTTGGCTGCCCTCGGCGGAGAGCTAACGTCGCCGTGGGTCCAGCTGCCGGGTGATGGAGGTCCTTCTCCTCCAGGAGGTGGGGAGGTGCTGGCCTATCCTGCTCCTCTTCCGAAACACGTGTTAAAAGGGTCACAGCCTCTGGGGCTGGTCCAGAATAACCCAGGCTGGATGCCACGATGGTGGAGGACGTTGGGCTCGCGAGAGGGCATGGACATGGTGAGACACGTTTGGGGACAGATGCCCAAAAGTGGGGTCTGGTGCGATGTGGGGCTGCAGGGCTCCAGTCTCCACCTTCAGCTTCCTGAGTGGTTTTTGTGTGGCTGAAACAACCTTGTCTTCATTCATTTGACGCGACTTAGATTTGTTCTCCGCGGTTTTGAAACCTCTCAGGAGGGTCGGCCAAAGTCATGCTCCGGATGGCTCTCCCTGCGTTTCTGCTAGGCTTGGGTCTCTGTGCCAGCAGAAATCGGGCATTTCTGGGCAAAGCTGCCATACTCCTGCCATGCCCCTTCCTCTTCCCACCACGAAGGTGAGAGACCTTCCTCCTCTTCCCAGAGGATATCTTCTTTCTTTCCCCAGCCCCCATGCTGCATTAAAATACATATATATATTTCTGCATCCTGCATCTCCCAGCCTTGTGAAGCATCTCAGGGGGCATCTGTGGCTGTAGGTGGACGCAACACAACGCTGTCACCCTTCTCCCCTCCGAGGGAGATGGGTGGCCTCGGGAGCGTGTGCTGGTACCGTGGCACCACAGGTGACAGCTAGGGACAGGTCGGTGCCTGACCCGTGGCTGGGCTGGAGTCAGAGGTGTGAGGTTATTGGAAGGTGCTTGTTTGTGTTGAGCGTGAATACCGAATTGTTCTCCCCACGCCGGTCGTTATTATGCAAAGCCAAGTCCTAAAAAAATATTGAATTTCCTCTCCCATAATTTTGAGGAAAAACACTTATCCGGCATTAAGCAGTGATTGTGAGGTGTCCTTTCATCTGGACGCGCAGGGGAGCTGCCGGCTCACCTCGGGGTGAGACTGCAGCCCTCTGTGCTGAGCAGAGAGAGGACCCGGCGCTGGGAGTGGTGGCTACAGATGGGGCAGCAGTCTTGTCCTCCCCCTAGTCTTTTTTTTTATTTTTTTTAATGCACATGCTGCTTGAAACTCTGAAAAGCTTCTTTTTATTCACACGGTCAAGTGAAATTCAAGCTGAACTGCTGCATCTACAATAAGACTTTAAAGAGGGTCTGTGCCGCTTGGTGTGAAAGGCAGCCGGGATGGAGAGGGGTGCAGGGGGAAAGCCTGGATGGCGTTAAGAGAAATTTGGGAGAGCTTATGGCTGCGGTGACGTTGGAGGATGCAGCGGGACTCGGCGCGTTGCCCTGATGCCAGGACCGGTCCCGCGTCCCCAGGTCCCCAGTGCATCGTTGCTGCCAGCTCTGCACCAGCCGTGGCAGGGCTCAAAGCAGGCGCGTGTCCATCCAGACACACCACGGTAACTCTGGGATGGTGCCTGCAGGACTGGAGGATGTCTGGGTCAAAGGCAGGTAGAGGAAGAAGGTGGTCTTCCCTCCTTTGTTATTCTTGTTCAATTCAAAATGCAAAAAAAAAAAAAAAAAGCAAAAGGATTAAACTCCAGCTGGGTTTGTGGCCGGCTGGGAGGCAGGAAGGGGCTCAGTGGTTCTCCTGCCTTTGCAGCTAACACCCAGAAGTTTCGTTTTGAAATGATGAAACTGGAAAATCCAAGACTAACTCAGTTGATTGCAAATGGAAAATGAAAGTTAGCCCTGTTGCAGTGTCGAGCACGGTCCGTGAAAGAGCAAGAAGAACCGGCAGAAGCAGACGTGGTGACACCCTCTGGGCAGGTGACCGCCCCTGGTGGCAGGAGCTGGGTGCCAGGCTCCAGAACCCCCCACGGCTGTGCCCTGCGGAGGGTGCTGCCCGACTCCTGGAGCGTTCCCAGCACTTCTTTTCAGAGGACGCCCTGAACCAGGGGCCCACATCGGGAATCCCATTGCACGGATGGAAATGCCGCAGCAGGGATGCTGGGGCCTCTATCAACGCTAAACCCGCAGGAAACGTGGCTCCTCCTCCTGCCGATGCAAGCAGCCACCCCTGCAGCCACCCAGGCTCTCTCGCACCCCTTCGACCCAAGGGCATGGTTTATAGCTCTGCTTTCTGCACCGCTCGCCTTGCCCGGAGCCACAGCCCTCTGCCTCCCTGCTCTTTGCCGGGGTCCTGCCTCTGGCACGGGATGCTGCATCCCAGCAGCCTCTCGTGATAGGCACGAGGGCTGATGCTGGCGACACAGGGAAGGGAGCGAGGATCCTGGGTCTGACTGAGCTCCGTCCCAGCTGGATGCGCTGCAGCATCAGTTCAACCCAAAAAGTACAGGAAAGGGTTTAGCAACATGCAGCCACCTCCAAGATGCCTATTTTGGCATAATCACAATCTTTCTGCATCTAAATAGCCAGAAAATTGCGCCCTTGAGTTTCACATCTGCGAGGTCAAAACAGTGCCGGAGCCCTGGATAAATGATGTGTTTATGCAGGGAAGGGGACGGCAGCCCGGGAGCCGGGAACGGGAGGACGCACCGGCTGCCTCGGCTGCTCCCCAGGCACGGTGCTGGCACTTGCCTCCCGGCCTGCATCGGAGAGGGAACATCGTGCTTCTAGCAGGCATCGCATGGCTTTCCAAATCAAATACGAGCCTGCCCGCGGCTCAGCGCTGCAGGGAGCGGGGGGCAGCCCTGGGGCAGAGCCGCACAGCTGCCAGCAGGCAAGGCAGGGCTGCGGGTCCCGTGCCAGCCTGGTGCCACCCCGCAGCGGTCCCCTCTGGCTCAGCCAGTGCCACCAGTCCCTCGGGGTGACATTTCACTCCTGTCCGTTGCCAGGTTTTGCTCGGTTTCTTGCCCCTGGGCACACGGTTGCAGTTTTTTGGCTCAGCAGGAGAAGAGGCAAGGCGAGCTTTGGTTGTTTTTATTAGAGTTAAAAAGGAAGCTTTAAAGCAGACGTTCCTATGCGTCCCGAGCCTAGTCGGCACGTCGCAGCCGTGCCAGCACAGCCAAGCAGCAAAATCCTCACGTCGGCCCATCAGGTCCCTGCTGCAGAGAGCCGGTGTCGCCCAGCCCCGTGCCGAAGCTGGCGGAGCTTCGGCAGCACCGGGGCTTTGCTACTCTAAGGGCATCTCTCCCCAAACCAGCCGGAGGCACCGGGGCAGCTCTGGGTGCAAATACACTTTTGTTAGCAGAAATATAAGAAATAAAGGTCCAAGGCGGACCTCGCGTTGTTCTTTTAGGGTAAAGAGCTATGTGTCCTCTGAGCCAAGACCCCGCATAATGCTTCTGGGTTGAGCCTGCGACACTTCAAGCTGATGTAACCTTGGGCTTACCCCTTCGCTTTCACCAGCTCTTGGGGGGACATCACCCATCTGGGCTAGAAGATGGTTATTCTGGTGCTGGGACTGTCCTGGGTTGGTGTCTTCAGTCACCACGAGCTGCTTCAAACGTCCGGTGACTTGGAAGGAGAGCAGGAATACGCTCCTATTTAATCTGGCTCTTGCTTTTGGAAGCGACAGTCCCCTATAAGTTCCTCATCGCGCGCTTCCGCGCGCTGGGCTGAGCTTATGCTCGCGGCCGTTGGAAACAGATGTGATTCATGTACCGCAACCCTGCGCCCAGGCAGGGTGATATCAGCCCCGTCCCAGGTGTAAGGGAGATTTTGTTGGATGTTGTTGGTTGATGGAGGTATTCTGGAGCCAGCTTTCAACAACCAGGCAATTTTTGGCAGTGCAAATGTGCCTGTTCGCAGGGAAAGAAGAGGATGCGAAGCCCCAGCGGGGGACGGCACGTGCCTCCTGTCCACCTCTGGCCCCCTGGAAGCAATAACGCACCGCTGAGACCAGTGTCTTGTACACGGGAGCTGTAGACGTTTAGCAAGGAGAAATGTCAGATGCTTTGAGATAAGGAGCCAGAAATGCATGTGACGGGGTGACGGCGTGGGGAGGGTGCCCAGCGGGGCCGGGAGAGCTGCCATGGGGCAAAGTCCCATCCCCGCAGCCACTCTCCTCCCTGGAAAAACCCCGTCGTGTTCCTCCTGAGCTTCCTTTGCTGTTCAAAAGCTGCTGAAGCCCAAGGGGGGGGCTTGCACAAACCTCCTGAAGCCAGTACCAGCGAGGGGAGCTGGCCTGATGGCCACAGCGTGCAGGGAAGCACAAGAGAGGCTCTGCAGTTTGCCACACAGTGTGGCAGGGCTCTGGCCACCAGCCCCAGCTCTTCGCCCAGGCACGGGCCCGCTGCCCCGCAGGGCAGGCAGCTCCTTTTCCTCTCCCTGCCTCAGTTTCCCTGCTCCTACCCTGCTTTGCTGACACCTGATCACCTGCCAGAGCGATGATGCAAAAAGGAAAGAGTTAAGCAATAAAACTGGGGAATTTCTGCACATCTTGTGCAGCCCGGCGGCGGGCTGAGCTGGCGAAGCTGCTGCTGCTCGCGGTGCAGGATGAAGGCTTGGTTTGGGATTCCTCGCCCTGTTCCTGCAACCGCTCCATCACCAACCCCCTGCGCCGGTGCCTGCCGCTTCACTACCCTTCTGGGTGGCTTGTGGGGAGCACGGCGGTGGCAGGGGGACAGACAAATGGAGCAAAGCTGCTGCACAAACACAGGCCATTAACCCAAATTCATTTATCCAGAGCTGGCCCACAGGTCCAGGACATCAGCGCCGGGTTAGGTACCGGCTCAGCATCCCTTGTTCCTCCTGCGGGCAAACGCACGTGGCTCCTGGGAGACTCGTGCCTCAGTTTCCCCACCTGTAAAGCAGGGATGGGAGTGCTGGGGTACATACCCAGGATGGCTGGCACGTCACTGGCCGCGCCGCTCAACCTAGGGCTGACAGTGACCTATTTACCTACGACAGAACTTTCTGCTCCACTTATTTGACCCGGCACCTTTCTGTTTGCTTAAAGCCGGGAATGTTTCCTCTCGGCCAAGTCGGGCGCGCAGGCAGGTATGTTTGCCCGGGAGACAGACCGCTGCTCTGTGCATCCCCGGCTCTCCGCCTCGGAGGAATTCGGACCCTTTCGCTGCGATACCGTTGTGAAGTTCATCCCGAAAAGCTTCCACATTTTTCTTTGCCCCCTTCTCCCCATCCCTCTCAAGCTGCACGGTCGTCATCTCGGGGACAGGCAGCGCCGGGGAGTAGAAAGGTGACATTGTTCTGCCCTGGAAGGCCGTCAGCATCCCAACTCCCCGGCTCTGTAGCTGCCTCAGTCATGCATGTTTGCATATGTTAAAAATATTTAGTCCACTGCTAAAAAAAATATTATGCCCGAGATCTGGGGCCAGCTAAATATAATGCCATCTATGTGTCCGTGGTGCTGTGTGCCGGAGGCACAGAGGTGTACTATTTGCCTTCGGAGCGGTCTTCGGCTGCGAGCAGGGATGCCGGGAGCAATCCCGATACCGATGTCTGCCAGAAATGCTTTTCTCCCCCTTGGAGAGGGATTTGGGGCGAGGAAGGCTCTTTGCTGGGGCATGGGTTGCTGCGGCGCAGCGTGTTGCTCGTGCCGGGGTGCCTCCCCGTGCCTGGGCAGCCTCGGCGGCTGCGGGCAGGGATGTACAGGGCAGGGAGGAAAAAAAGGTCAAAAAAAGATGTTGGTTCTAAGAAAAAGTCATAAAAAGGGAAGAGCTGGGCTAATTCCTGCATTCGCAGCCGGCGGGACGGGCGCAGCGCAGGGATGAGCCGGGGACGGCCCCGCTCCCCAAACCCTCCGGTGCACGGGGTGGTTTCATGGCGTGGACACGGGCCGCGTTGGAGAGGACTGAGACCTCCCCAACTCGTTTCATGCATGAGAGCGGGTTACGGCTCTCACCAACCTCGCCCAGGGTTTCGCCCGTGGCCTGGAGATACCCGGCACTGCTCGGGCTGGGGAGAAGCTTCCAGAAAAGTTTCATATAAATAATTTCAAGCCAGCTGAGAGTGTGGGAGGGAAAACATTTCCCCGTGGTAATGTCCCCCAATGAGGGTCAGGAGAAAAGAGTTTGTTCTGGCCGTAGGAGGAAGACAACGGGGAGCGAGGCCACAGGATTTTTGTGCAGAGGCATTAAGGAATCATTTCCTCTGCTTTTTTCCTTATATATTTATTTTTGGAGTGGGAAAAGGGGCTGGAGGGGGGGTGGGGAGGTGAAATAATCCCGGGCAGAGAGTGTGAAGGAATCTTTATTCCCCGTCCTTTTTCTTTTTTGGCTTTTTTTTTTTTTTTTTCCCCCCCCTCTGCAAGTGTTTTGAGAGGCCGGGGAGCGAGCGGCTCCGTACACTGCGGCCATTCATGGCTCAGCTGGGGGCGTGCGGGGCGCGTGGCTGGGTGGGAGCACACCATGCCGGAGAGGAGAATAATTTGTTCACAATATAGAGCAGGGTAAAATAGGCTGGTTGTCTGAGCGTGGATGTAGCATAATGTATAGAAGTGCAAGCATCAATAAGTCTATTTATTAGCGGAGCCTTTTGCTGAGCAGGGCTGTGAATAAACTATACAGCTCGTACAAAAATGTAAATGTTAGTGATCCCTTAGAGACATAATTACAGGAAAAAATAAGGACAGCTTTTCAGCGTTTGGGAAGCCGGCCTCCTTCGTCCCCTTTCTAACTGCTGATACACATATTATTTCCCCCGCCCCGTGGGGTGTCTGCATCCAGCACGGCGTGTCCCCCCCCCTCGCAGCTCCTCCATCGTCCTCCCTGCCCGCTAATTAAAGGAGAGTTGTGTCTCCACGTCCCACGAAACGTCTTCGCCGCCTGCTTTGGTGTGCAGAGCTCTTGAATTCCTCAAGCCTGTGTGCCACTGGCTCCTCTGGACCACAGTGAAAGGTTTCATTCATCCCTCCTCTGCTGCCTTCTAGAGTTACCACACCCTGGGCCTCTGCTCCGCAGCTCCTCTCTGTTTTCCTTTCATTAGCAGGATTCCCAGATTGAACGGCTGCGAAGGGCTGGGAAGAGATGCTACAACCCTATTAGCATAAGGGCTGTGCAAATACCTGCCCTGCGCGCGCTCCTGCCGTTTGCCGTGAGGTCTGCAGAGCAAGAAAGCCAAAATCTTTGGGGTTTGGGGTTGTTTTTTTTTTTTTTTCCCTAAAATGCTATTATAAAAGCAACTCTAAGGGCTGGCCCGCTTGCACCGTGCCTCGGTTTCCCTGAGCAGATCCCGTTGCCGCCCCCCCGCAGCGATCAGTTTGCAGCACTTTCTGCAAGCTGGCAGGGGAGCTGCAGGCAGGACAGGCGCCGCCCACCCTGGGGACCCCGCAGAAGATGCTTTGGGATCTTCGGGTGCTTATTTGGCTGCATCCAAGCCGTGACAGCGCTCCGAGGGTGCACATCAGCTCTGCAGCATAGTATACCTGCGTGTTTTAAGTACCATAGCTGAAGCCACGTGGGCTCGGCTGCCCTCGCACTAGCCGTGCCCTCCGTGCCCGTGTGAGCGTGCGATGAGCGGGGGATGTTGACCCCAGTCTTAGCAGCCAGTTCAAATCTTTTATAAAAGGGAGATGGGGCAGAAGAAACCCATCGCAGACGTGAGCTGGACGGGAGCGGGTCTCCCCAGGCAGAAAGCGGTTTCGGTTGATGTCAGCTTTTCTTTTGGGAGTCCAGCTATTCAGCAAGCCTTCACCAGAGCAAGATTAGAGGAGAGCGAGAAAATGAGTTTCTAGGAAATCCGTGCTGGGACGCGGAGGGTCACAGAAGGGTTACGATGAGGGAATTTGCTTTGGGAAGGGAGAGCAAGGCACCGCGGAGCAGCCGTGGCTTTCGCTGCCCCCTCTGCCACCCTCCAGATGAGATCAGCCCGCGGCCCTGGCCCGGCTCTCTTACTGAGCTGCCGCTTTTATGGATGAGCTGGTGAAGCAAATTAACTTCTGATGAGTTTTTCAACGGAAGAGGGACGGGCTTTTCAACAGAAATTGATAGCAAAACGTTAGCTTTGCATTGACCATCTATCGTCCGCAGCGATGTTGGGTTTTGGCCCTTTGCAATTATTCTGTTAGTAGTGGGGGCTCGTCTGGGGTGAATTTAAGTTTCCTGATCACTGATTTATATCTTCAGTTGCCGTTCTTGGAGGCCTCACAAGCAGCTCAGAGTCCTGGGCGACCCATCGTGTTTGACCAAAGCCCTTC
>NW_008824673.1:70865-74389 GCF_000699105.1 Pygoscelis adeliae | reverse complement strand
CGCCGGTGGTTGTCTTCTCTCTGTGCAAGGGTGCAAATATGAAGGGTTGTGGTGGGGACTCCAGGTGATGAGCACCCAGGTAGAAAAGGGGGTTGGAGAGGTGCCGTCTCTTCGCTAGCAGTGGTGACCCCTTCTGATGTCCAGGACCCCGTAGATGTTCCCCGTGGCTTGTCTTGTCTCCTGCAAACCCAGATGTGGTGGGAACGGTGTTGGCTCCTTCTGTCCCATAGGCAGCGTGTCCCCACAAATACGCTTTTAACAGCGACGGTAACTGCTGTGGACTGGGCATTTGAAATCTGCCGTGCAAACCCCATTGGACTTGAAATCAAAAGCGTTCGCGGCTACTCAACCTCCTCTTCCCACTGAGCAGCCCGTGTGCTTTGCTGCTACCCGGCTGGATTGCCCAGCCTGGAGCCACCGTTCAAAAACGTCCCCTGAGTCCTCGCAGCCGGGTCTGCAGCGTGGTTTTGCGTTGGCACTCCCGACGGTGTTGGTGCAGGGACACTCTCCCTTACCTTGGTCTCCGATTTCTAGCCTGTAGTCGCTTGGATTGTGTTTTTGAGGAGCCTGAAATAAAGAACAAGCAGATGGCAAAGATGAGCGATGCTGCCCGCAAAGTTCCTGGCCATGAATCAGCTTCTGGCTTGTCTCTGAGGTTGGGTCCTCAGCGCCTTCCTTGGGACCATCTCATGCAAGTGCTTGGCCAGCCCGCGCGCTCCAAAGCTGTGCAGATCGGCGTTGTGGATTCCGATCGGGATCAGACATCCTTGATGCGTGCTACGGTCAGACCAAAGTCTGTTTTCACCCCGCCACTCGTGCGAACACGGGGTACGTGCTTGCCAGGAGGCTGGCGTGGTAAGGAACGTCCTGACGGAGCAGAGCAGTTAGGAAGCCGGATCCTGACCCGGCTCGTTGCAGCAGGTCACGGCAGTGGTCCTGCAAATTGCCTGGCCTGCAACAGGAAGGTGCTGAAAGCCTTTGGCTAAAAGGGAGCAAAGCAGGGGAAAAATCTTCTATATGAACTAAGACGGGTAGATGAGGCGCTTAGGGACATGGTTTAGTGGGCATGGGGGTGTTGGGTTGATGGTTGGACTCGATGATCTTGGAGGTCTCTTCCAGCCTTAATGATTCTATGATTCTATGATTCTAACGCTGCAGTATATTAATAATATATCATTAAGATACACTTATAATCTCATATCATTAAAAATAAGCGCGCGGCCAGCTGTACTTGGTTGAAAACATCATTTTCTTGTGTGTAAGATGAGAACAGTTCCGAGCCCACCTGATTTCCAGGAAATTTGGCTGTTAGATATCACAGAAGAAATCCAGTGTGAGGAAGAACAGGGCACTTCGATCCTGATATCTAATGCATCAAATGCTGATGGGGTCATCACCACCTGGGGGAAAAAACACTATTTCTGGGTCTGAAAGGGAATTCTGAGGCCTCCAAATGATGGGCTGGGCTTGATTTTAATGCAGTCATATATGTATTTTAAGCAATGTTTATTGGCGAAGTGCTTCATGCAGAAAGATGCACCTGGGTTTGATTTATGTTACACGAGAAACGTCTTGGCCAAGGCAAAAAGCACAGAACTGGGGGGGGGGAGACCCAAACGAATTTTTTCTTTTATTGTGCATAACGAGATGTTTGCTCTGTGACAATTATATAAGTGGTTTCATGTTAGCGGGTTCAAAACAAATCTATGAATACAGCATGTCCTTTAAAATTCATTGTTTTGCCCTGTGAAGGAGTCTTCTAAAAAAGTCCCCGACTGGGAGCCAGAGCCAGCTCGCTGTTAGACCGGGTTCAGCCCGTAGTAGCTCCCTTGGCTTCAGGGAAGTTCCTCTGGACTTACCTCATTAGCTAAAACGAGCCTTTTTCCTCCTCCATCCCTCCTCCTGGGTGCGCGTGCTCTGCTGGGGACTGCGTGTAATGTTTCGCGGTGATATTTGCCAAATGGATGCTAAAAGCCGGCGCGCTGGTACCCTCCTTGCTGGAATACAGCATGCTATGGATGCGTGGAAGTGAGCTGCTCTTCAGAGGATGGTTCGGGGTGTTTTTCCCCAAGGAAAGGGCTGCTGCAGAAAGCCACGCACATGCTTGCCTTCAAAAAGCAAAAGCCGAGCCCGCGCCGAAGCCTTGGCAGCGCTGGGAGGGTGACGGGGGGAGCCGGGGCGCTGGGCGGGGGAGCGGGCAGCACCGGGCAGCGCCGTCAGCCGGGACCGGTTCACCCGTGTAGAGCTGGGCTCGGGCTCGGTGGGGCGGGCTGGAAGCAAGGCGGGCAAAAGCAGCGTTTTTCAACCCCTTAGTTCTGGTTTTCATCAAAATAGGCCTTTGCTGAAATTGCACAGGCCTTTGGAGAGCTTTTGATCCAAACCGGTGTATATTATTATATACCCTGTTTCCACAGGGTGTTGGACGTCGTGAGAGCAAAACCGTGGACAGGAGGTTGTCCATGCCGCGCGGAACAGCAGTGCAGGGCACAGCCGTAACCCAGTGATGCCAAGAAATGTTTGTTCACTCCTGGGGCCGACAGAAAAAAAATAAATAAATAAATAGAGGAAAAGATGTTAAATATGAGTAATTCAAAACCGCGCGGGCTTTATTGCAATGTCAAGAGTCGGTGTCTGCAAACGCCAGATTGACTTTTCAAAGGCAGTTTGCAGTCGTTGCTGTAAATAAGCGTGGGCTCTTCCAGGGGCTGCTCCGTTCGGAGCTGCTTGGACGGCCTCCAGTCCAGGGGTTTTATTGCAATTCCACTTGATTGCCGAGATTAGATGACAACTCATTCTCTACGCTTACGGAGCTCCAGGAATAATCGTCGTGACGTGAAAAATGTCAGTCGGTCTCTTGCTATGGAGAGTCGTATTGACCTCAGAGCGGGGTTTCAAATATTACGCCCGCTCCTGTCAGAGGAGAGCAAAGCAGATAATCCTCTCGGCCTTTCATCCTTACAAATTGGGAGAACGCTGCCTTTTTTTATTTTATTTTTTTTTTTAACGCGAGACATGAGCAGACCCGATCACAGATTGGGGGAAAAAGAGGCCAAATTCTCCTTCCACCAGCGATGCTGCAGGCGGGAGCAGCCCAGCAGTTTGCCAGGGCAGGGCCTGATCCTGCTCGGCTGCAAATCGGCCTCAGCTTTGCCTCGAAGGCAGCGGGGTGGCTCTGGATTTACTCCGGTGTAACCGGGAGCGGGCTGCTGGTGCAGAGGATGTGTGCCTTTGATATTGTAACCTAAAACTGGCAGCTTTCCCTGCTCTGGCAGGAGTTTAGAAACATTGCCATATGAGCTGGTTTTCCAGAGAGGCCTGAAAACGCAATCCATTATCTGATATTTTGTAGCAGCTTTTTTAATTAAGGCTTTGGCTAAAGGGCTGATTAAAGAGGTGTGTGGGTTTTTTGTCCTTAGGGACTTGGCACATCCCCGCGCCTGTCACCCTTCTGCACCTACGAGACTCACTTTTCCTCCCGTGTCATATTCGGAGCGAAGCTTTTTTTTTTCTTTTTTTTTTTTTTC
>NW_008824673.1:68824-69142 GCF_000699105.1 Pygoscelis adeliae | reverse complement strand
GATATCCCCCCCCCCCACCACCACCACCACCCCCCCCAAAAAACCCTACTGTACACTTGGGAAACCTGCTGCAGCAGGAAGACAAGGGAAAAAGGGAAAAAACTGAGGTTTAGGGGAAAAAAATGAGATTTGGGGAAAAACCTGAGATTTGGGGAAAAACCTGAGATCTAGGGGAAAAAAGTCATCTGCTACCGTTTCCCTTTGCCTTCCTGGGGCCGATCCCTTCTCCCTGCGTGGGGAGCGGAGGAACGGGGCAGCGGCGGATGGGGAAGCCTCCCCGCCGGACACGGGGGGGGGGGGCGCGGCGGGGCAGCAGGC
>NW_008824673.1:67760-68713 GCF_000699105.1 Pygoscelis adeliae | reverse complement strand
AAAAAAAAAAAAAAAAAGAGGAAAAAGAGGAGGAAAAAAAAAAAAAAGCCCCTAAATAAATAAGCAGCCTGGAAGGGGGCTGGGGGAAGGCTCTGTTTCCTCAATTAGCTGGGACTTGCCTTCTCTTGACGAACGGAAGGCAGCGCGTTTTAGCCTCTGGATTTGTGGAGCTCTCTCAAAGTGCCAAGTCTGGTTATACGGGGACTTTGGAGGGTTAGGTGGAGGAATCTGAGTCGCGCTCTGCTCCGTTAACTCCTTCGGGGCTGAGCGGCTTTGGGAACCTGGGCCTGGCAGCACAAAACGAACCAGCAACCCCGTGAGGAAGGAGGTTTTTGGCACCCGGGCGCTTGGGAGAGGTGGTTCCCCCAGCTGGGACCTCGCCGGGCCGGGGGTTCGCCTGCGCAAGGTGCGCTGACGGAGAGATGCCGCGGGGACAGACGGACCTCGCGATGAGTTGAGCATATTTGTCATAGTTGTTGGTGGGACCGGGGTCAAAGAGCAACTTTTGGGGTTGTGCAGAAGGTCGGGATGTGTCAGCGGTCCTCGTGCCGGGGGAGAAGAGGCTGAGGATGCGGTTGGCTTGCGGCGAGGTGCCGGCATCGCAGCACGTCACGCCTGTGCTGTACCATCCCGTACCCTACCGCGCCGCTCTTGCGGTCAGCAAACGTTGTGCGAGCAGTAATGGCAGGAATTGCTTTTGGCACCGTAAAACTACAGTCGTATTTTGGGATAAGTGCAAGAACTGGCTGCACAACACCGCCAGCCAACAGCTTTGGAGAGAGACATCCTAACCAGGCTGGTGCAGGAAAAATGCTCTCTGGCAGAACGGAGTTACCTGTGTTGTAAGTCAGCCAGGGTACGTGGGGACATACCTTCACCTGTGGAAAAAAAATCTCCTGGGCATTTAAAATTCACGTCCCAGCCTGTCTCGTCCTTGGAAAGGAGGCCTCGGC
>NW_008824673.1:64535-67624 GCF_000699105.1 Pygoscelis adeliae | reverse complement strand
GCTGGAGCCAGCACCCCGTAAAGCCGCTGAGCCCACTTTATGGGCGAGTGCAGGCAGCACAGGGGGGGCTCTCACCTGCCTGCGCCTGGCAGGGAAGCCTGCCCGCCTCACAGTCACAGTAAGGCTCCTTTACCCCTCATTGGAAGCATAAAGGGGCCTTAAAAAGGAAGCAAAAGTAACTTAAATTTAATTTACACTCACTTAGAGACCTCTTTACATGGCTAGAGGAGCATAAAGGGGCCTTAATGTAGCTGGGAATCAACTCCTGAAGGTATCTGCGCCTGACTGCTGGGCATTCATTTTGCAGAAGCTCACCTCAGGCTGCAATCCAGCTTTTAATTCCTCGACCCAGATCCGCCGACGTACGGGGAGCAACAGCGTCGGCCCTGGTGGGGTTAGGTCTCATTTACACGTACGTAAGCGAAGTCAGAGTTGGGCTTCCAAGGAGTAACTTGCAGGGAGCATGATCTTGGCTTGCCAACACATTTGCGCCAGCCTCGGTCTCTCCATCGTCCACTTGGGATCAAGTGAAAGGATTTACCAGTTTAAATTCCCGCTCCAGCATGGGAAGGGACTCTCCTCTCCCTCCTGCCGAAGGGCAGAGGGCCGGGGAAGGGAAGTTGGATGACTCACGGAGGGGACGGCCGATGGTGTTCCTCGTCGCTTAACACCCACTTGTGTGGATGTGGCTTCCCTGGAAGTCTGAGCCTGCCCTCGCCTTTCTGTTATCGCAAACAAAGCGAAGATTGATGCGCTGCGCGGAAGAAACCGCATCGCGGCCTTGCGCCCCGGGAGACACCGCGGAGTTGCTTGGGGTTTGCCTGGTCCCCTACGAATCCCAGCTGCTGGCTGGCCGGGGCCCCTGCGGCAATCATTGCCGAGGTGCTGCTTGTTTTAAAGCCTTAACGCCCACGCCGCAGCCCAGCGAAGGGCAATGGTCCAAAACCCATTTAGCAGCATCCCCCGTGACACCAGGAATCCCCGTGCTGCTGCTGCTGCCACGGGCTCTCTGCGTCCTGGAGGAGCTGGAAGCAACGTCCAACCCCAGGTCTGGTGAACCAGAGCCAGGATTCAGGGACACCTGGCCCGTGTGGGACGGCTGGGAGGGAAGATTTGGGTCTCGTGCGGACTGCCCCTCTGCACCCCGGGGCAGCAGGGGCACTCCCACCTGCCTGCACGTGTGGCGTGAGTTTTCCAGGGTGACACCCATCAGGTGTCCAAGAGCTGGGGTCTCCCTTTGGAGCATCGCCTGAGGGTACTGGGATCCAGCGTCTCTGCTTATTTATAGCCCTCAAAGACGTTGGAGCAAAGAGCCTCTGGACGAAGCCACTGGTGGAAGAGGCTGAAACCAAGAACTTGACGTATCTCGGAAAAGGACGGGGCATTTATATCTAAGAAAACCATCCAGATTTATCACAACTCCGGTTCAGAAGGGAATATTCAACCCAGAGCTTTAGGGCTGTAGTTAATGATGACCGGAGCCAGCATTCCCATGGGCAGGGTCCCGCTTGGGGCTGTCCCCCCATCCTTCACTATGGGACGCTCTCAGAGACACAGGGACAGACAAAATGGCCTGAGGTCTGAGCCTTTCTCACCATTCCCATGCTCTCGGGGTCGCTGGCATCAGCCCTCTCCACCACGCAGCCAGATGCAGGAGTGTGCATTTTGCTCCGCACATCCCTCCTTCCTCCGGGGTCCCGCAACGTAGGAACGAAATCCAGCAGGGAAGGACCAGTGCTCGTGCTGTCCCCTGTGTTTTCGTTTGGGTTTTAATCTGTTTTTTTTAATGTTTGCTTTTAAACACATTTCATGGTCACCTGTTCCTGACCTGGCAGGGCCGGCTGGCGAGGAGCAGGGTCGGGAGCGCGGCGCACGAGTGCCGGGCGCTGGCAGGGTGGCAGGCAGGTATTTGCACTGCGTTTTGGCCTCCTTGCAAGCCCGGCTTCCCCCGTGCCAACAACCCTTGCTGCCTGCCCACCTGCCTTCCAGGCAGCGCTCTGAAATCCTCCCGGCACAGACACCTTCCCCTCTCGTGGCTTTGCCCGCCGGCGAGGCCTTTTCCATCCCTGCATTACCCACCAGCTCTGCCCCGGTGCCCCGTGCCTGGGACAGGCTGGTGGAGCCCACGGGAAGGAGCTGGGCACGGTCGTGTCCCCGGGTGCAACGCGCGGCGAACTGCAGGACCCAAACCAGCTCATCCTCCCTGTGCATCGATAGAGATCTCCTTCAGAAGGCATGTGAAAAATGCAGCCGCAGGCGACCACCGGTGTCCCCTTAAAAAAAGAGCCTGATCTATTTTTGGTTTGGATCTGCTGCTTTTTAATTAAGGGGAGCCGCCTGCCCCCTCCCCTTGGCCGCGCGGAGCTGCCCAGACAAATGGGGTGGCAGGAATTATTTAACGCCCCTTCCTGTCAAGCTGTCATGTTTAATTAGCACCCTCCCGCCCCAGCCCAGGTTAAAACCAGGCTGCAATAACACCGGGTGCTGGCCCGGGGCTTCCCGCTCAGCAACACCTCCAAAATACCTCCCTGGGAGGGAAGTGTAAGGGGACTCCCGCGTTCCTCCCGGCGTTGCACCATGCGTTCATGTTTCTTCTTAGCTGGACCATGCCGTTGCAGTTGGGACTCCCTGGATGAAGGACTGGCTGCAGACTCAGAGTTGGAGACACTCGGTAGCCCTGCAAGGAGGAAAGGCTGCTCTCCGCTCCCGTACAGCCGCGGGGGGATGATAAGCTAAAGCAGCTTCGTGGCCCTGCCTGCCACATCTGAAACCGCGCAGCCAAGAGATGCAGACTGCTCCTGTAGACGTCTCCTGCCAGCCCGGAGGTGTTTGGGCAATGCTGCCGCGTTCATTTGGCACCGGCTGGCTGGTATTGCCTCTCCGGGCAGTTCTAGGGTCTCCCTGGATCGGGCATCACCTACGGCCGGCAGACGCAGAAAGCTGGCCGAAAGCATGGACCCTGAAAAGCCGGGGCTCTGCGGGGGAAGAGGAGGAGGAGGAGGCAGGCTGGCAGCAGGGATGCACATGGAGAGGATGGAGCGGGGGTTCTGGGAACCCTCCCCCCCCCCCCAGGGCCTGCGGCGGCGGCG
>NW_008824673.1:60083-64520 GCF_000699105.1 Pygoscelis adeliae | reverse complement strand
ACCACTGGCACTGCCTTTAACCGAGTCCCCTGCCCACCCCACCCAGGCTGGGGGATGGTTTTCATAAGCCAGTGCCAGGCTGCAGAGGATGGGAAGGAACCCTGTGCTCTCCTGGCTATCAGTGGCCAGGAAACAAATTTTTCTAATTGACAGCAAACCACAGCATTTTACAGAGCGGAGAGAAGGCCGGCGGTCTATCAGGCGTGCCGTGAAACCGGAGCGGGACAACATCCAGCCGCGATGGATAGAGCAGAGCTGCCCTGCCTTGGCCAGCTCCGGTCCAATAACTCACTCGTGTTTGCATTAAATTACAAACGTAAAAAAGCCCTTTCTTTTCACAACAACAAAGCCTTGAACCACACTTCAAAGTTGGGTTTCTGGGACAGTTACATACCTTTTAAAAATAGCCCTCTGAGCCGTGCCAAGAGCTAAATGGATTGCAGAGGGCAGGTCCCCCACGTGGGGCTTCAAACAGCCCAGCCAGCGCCGCCGCCTGCTCTGCTGCTGCCTGCAACTGCTGCCGCTCCCCCGAGACCCTCCCGAAGAGGGTCCGTGTGTTGCATGAACCTGCAGCTCCGTTTTCCTTCTCTCGGGCTTTTCTTCATGGGCATCGCAAATTGGGAGCTGGCAAGGCTGCAGCTGCCAGGCAAAGCCCTTGGAGGGTGTTTGGGAGCGGTGTGGAGGTGCCCACCTGAGCTGAGACCCCCCATGGCCTTCAGCGCTGTTTGGGAGGCAAGCAGTTTGTCGTCTGGGAAGTTACAGCTGGAATATCCACGGCAGGGAAAAGGCTGGAAGGGAAACTGAGGCAACGCTGGTTCAGGTCTGGGTGTCCTCCCGCCCCATTCCAGTCTCTGCTGGGACCCTTCTGGCTTCCGAGGAGTCTTCTCTTCCTTCAGCCCAACCTTGGTCCTGCTCGTGGTCAAGTGTCCTCAGAGCTGATGGCCGGGCCAGTTGTGGTTTGGGGTCTTTTTACTCTAAAACAAGGAATTCTGCTCCCCTGAACGTCTTTCTAAGCGTCAACAGAATTTATTTTCTCCCTTGCCCGTTGGCGATGCTGAAGTCGTAACGCATGGAGAGTGGGAAAGAGGGGGTTTGCAGCAAAGAGAGCCCGGTTCCCACGGCGATTAGCTGAGGTAGATAAACGCAACTCCACCCAGCAGCACTGACATGCCCTGGCTCGGAGCATCCTCGTCCCTGCCCCGTCCTCCCTCGGCAGCGCCGCTGCCACGTTCGGGAAGGCAGGAGGCATTTATTTACCGTGGGTTTTAGGCAGGGGCTGCCTCCCCGGAGCCTGGAGCCAGCCCAGAGAGGGCCAGTTGTCCAAAGTCAAGGTGGAAGTTTTCAAGAGGGGGTTTCTTACGGCGAGGAAGCAGAAGCCGCATCTCTGAGGAGCTGGGTCACGGGGCCGGGAGCTGAGGATTTGCTTCAAGCAAATCTGTTGCGTTTTTCTGAGGTAGCATCTCTTTGCCTGCGGTGCCCGACAGCTGTGTGGGAGCCTGGAAGCTGTTGATGAAGATGAAGGGGTTTGACCCGTGCCATGAAACAAGGCGTCAAGATCTCTTCCCCATTTGTCTTTCCCAGAAGCAAAGTCAGGGAGGATGAGATCTGGTGGGATGGCAGCATCCCGCCGCATCCTCCCGTGCTTTGGGATCGGTGTGGCCGATGTCCCCAAGGCCCCCAGGGCCACGCCAGCACCGTTCAGACGCTCCCACCCCGGGTTCTGTCCCGCAGCGTCGCCGTTCCCATCACCGCGGAGGGTGCTTGCTCCTTTCCTCCGCGGAGAAATGCCGCCTGGGCTGGGGCTCCTCCATAAAGCCCCGCAAACCCAGCAGAAGCAAATTGCTACCTGCTGGCGATGAAACCCCGCTCCCAGGGCAAAGGAGACGGCGTGTAACTCCGGGAAAAGCTCTTCGTGTCAGAAGCGTGCTTTTCTTGGACCGCTCCGCTCTATTTATGCAAGCTGGTATGTGGGGACTAATTAGAAGCTCATCCCCAGTACTTGACGAGCGTGTTTTCCATTCTAGATGTTGACAGGTCAGGCTATCCGGCCGTCCCTCTGTGCCTAAAAATGTTGATGTTTTATCTTTGCTGAAACCAAAACAAGGGCCCGGGAAGTCCTTGGACCAGAGAGGGCGATGCTGCTTATTGACAGCCTGCCATTGGCACGCGTGGCGCTTCACACGCGTGTGAAAATGCCGGGCTCCCTGTGCCCCACACCTAACCCAGCCGGGGCAACGGGGACGGGGGGAATGGGAGAAGCCGGCGCAGGCCTCCGTGCCGAGGGGCTGGGGCTGTCCCAGCTGCCGAGGGGAATGGGAAAAGGATGCTGAATGGAGCAGAGCGAGCCCAGCCGAGGCTGGTCGGGCGCAAGGCCAAGCTGCTCCCAGCCGGAACGGGGATTCGGGCACCTCGGAGCGGCCTCCGGAGAGCCCCCACGGCTCCGAGAGTGGAAGCGGGGAGAGGTGGGTGTTTCAAACCTCCAGACCGTGGGTTTCACTAAAAGCCCGGTGTCTAACCTGACAGGAGAGAGGCATGAGGGATGCCGAGGATGCACTCGCTCTTATCTCTAACAGACCTTGTAAAATCTGCGGGAGATACCCAGGAGGCAACCTGGGCTGGGAAAGCTTACGAAGCTGCTGGAGGAGGTTTCGGGGTCGGATGGGGAGCTCGCGCAGCCCTGAGCAGCTGAACTAAAATGACCTTATTTCAGGTGATTTGTGAAATGAAGCTGAAAGGGGAGCCCGTCGGGAACCGTCCCCTCTGCCCTCGCCCACCACGGTCCCAGTGTCCCAGCCCGCGCCTCGGGTGCCCCTTTCCGCCCCTCCAAAGCTGGAAAAGCCCCCAGAGGACACACCAAAGGGGCTGGGTTCGCCGTCCGGTGTGGGATGCCTATTCTTCAGCAAATGGATTAATAAAGGCAAGGGGAAGGAGCACACTGGGGTGGGAGCACCCCCAAACCCTGCCTGTGCATCCCGGTGATCCGGGGGATGGGATGCGGATGGAGGGGATGGGCTGGAAGGAGCCGGACTGAGTGCGGGCGAGACCGGTGGCCATGGCATCGCTCCCGTCCCGCTGAGCCCCATGTGTCACAGCAGCCCTGCTCCGGTTTTGGGCCGTTGCTTGCTGCCGGAGCATTGTGTCGCGGGAGGAGGGTTATTCTCCTGCTCCACGTTTGCCCTCCATGCAAACCAGCCCTACCGTGTAATGTTTCTCATTTCCTCTATACATTAATGAAGGCTCGAAGTGAAAAGCTGCGCACTTAGGCTGACCTAACCCCGAGCTAAGCCGGCAGCCAGAGGGACACAATGAGCTGGCTGTTCGGACCTGCCTGGCACTGGCTCCTTGTCTGCTCCCAACACAATGGTGTTTTCCTTGGCTGGCGTTCAGAGGCGCGGGAGGGAGATGGTGACAGGGAGGATTCCCACGTCTCCCCCGGCGAAACTGCCCAACGCCGTGGCGTTGTGCTGCCGGGATGTGCCGCGGAGCCCATCCTTGGTGGTGCGACCCTGCCGTGCTGGCTCTCTCCGAAGGGTGCAGGGAGGGGGGTGAGACGGGCAGCGCAGCCGAGCACGGCACGAGATGCTGCCGGCGGAGGAACCAGCACCAGTATCTGTGTGCGCAGGGTCTCTGCTTCATCCACCCCGTTGGCATTCTTTTGGAAATTAAAAAAAACCAAACCTAAATTTAGTGGTGGAGCATTGCTCTTGAAATGGAAAATTTGGGCTTTTTTTGTCCCTCTTCTCAGCTGACACTAATCACTGAATAGCTCCAGCGGCTCACATCTGCATTTTGGGGTAATAAATCTTTTTTCCGTAATATTTCCCCCAGCTCTAGCAGTGCAGCAAGTGATGTGCCTCCCAAGAGCATTTTCACTAAGACCAGTGGTTTATTTCATATGGAGTCCTTCTGAACATGTTTCGGTGGCCTCTTCTCCCTCCGGGCTGGGGAAGCATTTCATCGCCATTTATCGTGCCGCAGGGGAGGGGACCGGCTGCCCCAGCCAGCGGCAGGGCGTGCGGTGGGTGCACGTAGGGTGCCTGGCAGATCTCGTAGGCGTTGCTTTTCCATCAGCTCAGCACACGACGGGGGCATGGGCATACCGAGAGGCCATGCAACCCATCATGGCCTTGCAGAGCTCGTCACCGCGTTTTGCATCTGCCGTATTATTTATATTAATTCAAGCCCTGTTTCACCTGCGCACGCCGCAGCTGGAGAATCTCCTCCCGAGGAGGTAAAGGTTTTAATGAAAACCTGCTCTAGCTTTCGCTGGGAGTGTTTGGGTCAAGCCCTGGCTTTTCGTTGCCTTGAAACCTGCTCAGGGCAAGAGCAGGTGAGCTGCGATCCCGACCTCGCATTCCCCGGCTGCTCCGGCAGCAATGCTGCACGCCGGGGAGCGGTGCCAGGTCCCTGCCCGCCGCCGCGCAAGAGGCACGCCTT
>NW_008824673.1:58401-59934 GCF_000699105.1 Pygoscelis adeliae | reverse complement strand
CGGGGAGCGGTGCCAGGTCCCTGCCCGCCGCCGCGCAAGGGGCACGCCTTCTCGCCCCGATGCTTCGTCGCCCTCCGGCTGGAAGTCCGAAGCCCCTTTCCTGCCAGCCTCCGCCTGCCTCCGCCTCAATTGCAAGCAAGGAATTGCAAGCAAGGCAATTGCAAGCAAGGAATTGCAAGCAAGGACTTGCAAGCAAGGCAATCGTGAGCAAGGAATTGCAAGCAAGGCAATTGCAAGCAAGGAATTGCAAGCAAGGACTTGCAAGCAAGGCAGTCGTGAGCAAGGAATTGCAAGCAAGGAACTGCGAGCAAGGTGGGTGTTTCCCGGAGCATCCTGGAGGGATCCCTTCCTTCAGCTCGCTGCTTTTCACTCTTCAGGATTATTTCTTTTTTAATTTGGAAGCAGCGTAAAGCGATGCTGCGGATGCCTGCAGATGCTGTGCAGGTTGGCGCAGCAGTAACCCGCAGCAGATCTCCAACAGCGAAGCACCCGGGTCGCATGTGAGCCGGAGCAATGAGCGCGGGGCTTGTCACGGCGCTCCCCCGGGAGCAGGGCGCGATGATGCCGAGAGCTTAGGGACGAGCTTTAAGTCTGGTTTTAGTGCCAAAAAAAAAAAAAGGAGAATCCAGTTCAATCTGTTCAGCTTGTTGAAGAGCAGGCTAAAAGGGGATTGATTGCAGCCCGAAATACCACCCGGAGGGAAGGTAGCTGGTGGCAGAGGCTCCTCCATCGCACACGCTGCGGCATCACTGGCTCTGCCGCCAAAGCTGCAGGCTGAGCAATTCAAGCAGGAAGGTTTTGAGAAGTGGGGATAATTAATTTTGGAAGAGATTACGAAAGCTGCGGTGAATTCTCTGTCACTTTGAGAGCCCAAAGCAGGCTCTGGACGCTGGTGTAAAATATCTGCTTTCATTCAACCGCAAGCTCTCGGGGCGAGGCCAGAATCCCTCGGTGAGACTTTTCTGGCCAGCGCCGTGCTGGAAACCAGTGACTGGCTGATCAGAGGGAAGAGTAGTAATCTTAATTTATCACATACTTTTCATCCCAAAGCACTTCCACAGTCCGAGCGATCTTTGCTGCCAACTGGTTGCAGCAATCCTTTCAACCACCCGAGCTGAAATGTTTCCTGGGCTGTGACGGCAGCGAGGGCTGTGGGGAGGCAGAGGCAGGTTGCTCTGAAAAATCTCTTTTTCCAGTAGAGAGAAATCCTTCCTGGAAGATGCACAGGCTGGACGGATGGAGCTCCCCGGAGGGGAATGTCGGCTGGGGAGAGTTTCACAACCCTGAGTTCGCAGCGAGGTCCTTGGGAGGGTTGAAGGGCTCGCGCGCCGCGGAGCCAGTCTGCATCCCGACGGATTTTGCAATATAACATCCCTCCCATGGCTGTCAGGGTGTCGCTGCCGGCAGCCCTGGCTCACAGGAGGAGCAAGCTGGGAAATTTTGCGGCGTCAAAAGCCACCACGCTTTGCACAAGCAGCCCCGAGATGGTGGCACCAGCGACTCAAGGGCTCGGCTTTGTGGGGGGGTTTTCAG
>NW_008824673.1:51560-57517 GCF_000699105.1 Pygoscelis adeliae | reverse complement strand
TCTAATCTTGGACCTTCTGTCTGCAGCTCTGCGGTTAAACGGGAGCTGCACCCCCCGATGCGTGCCGCAGCCGTGGGAGATGCACACCCCGATGCGTGCCGCGGATGTGGGAGATGCACACCCCGATGGGTGCCGCTGCCACGGCCTCAGCCGCATCCAGCACCAGCCTCCTGACTTTGCAGCTTTCGAAGCGATTCCCGGGGCAGCCACCCCCCGCTTCCTCCCGGGCCTCGCCGGGGACTCACATGAAAAGGTCATTTATAAAACCTGACGTTTTGTTTCATTGCGAACGCCCCGGCAAGGGCCGGGCTTGAACTCCGCTTTTATTCCACAGGGCTCCTATTTATTTCTCGGATGGATTAGTAAATCGCGGCTGTCACTAAACATTAGCCCGGCTGTTTCATCAGCTCTCCCGCTGCAAGCTGACAGGTCATTAGAGCGCGGTACCCGTCAGGATGCTGCCACCGCCTCGCCCTCTGAGCACGGCTTTTCTTCCAGGCTCGGCCGTGCCTCGCGCCATCCCAACCAGCTGTATAAATGCAAACAGCGATAAGTTAAAACTAACAAAAATAAAAGGCTCCCCAGGTAACAACTCCTTACCCAGTTATCATTTCTAGAAAAGCCAATGGAAAGCATGAATAACGCGGAAGGGGATGATTATCGGCGTTTTTCAGGCCCCGTGGCACGGGGCGGAGGGAGGGCTGGTACAATTCGGGGTTTGTGCGTCGGGGGGCTGCACGGTAGCCCCCTTTTGAAAGGTTTCGTGCCCTCTCTCAATTCCTAAGTAAACCTCTCGTCCCCCTGTCAGCTTTGATTTGTAACCGTACTCGTGGCATCTGGTTTTCATATGAAGGGTGGAATACAGGGGATGCTGTCTGCTCGCTTCTGCCCAGAGCTATTCATCTGGGGTCGGCTAGCCAAAAAAAAAAAAACCCATTCCTGAAAGGCACTAATCATTGCGGAGGCGGAGGGCAGAGAAAGGATCCGCTGTCCCTGCGTGCTGCGGGATGCGAAATGAGGGGCAGGAGGGCGAGGAGGAGCTGTAGCCCACCCAGGTCCAGGCTCTGCTGCAGCCCCTGCCTGCGCTCGGGACGGGGATCTGGCAAATGCATCCCAGAACGTTAGGGCAGAGGACAGGATGGGTTTGCAGGAGGGGTTTCGGCAGGGATAGATGGTATGTTTGCACAGCACGTGCTTTTGTGGTACTTCTGCCCCCCTATTTGTCCCCAGCACCCTTCCTCCATGCTCTTGGCAGCATGGGGTGGCACGGGGTGGGTCTGAGCATCCCAAACACCGCCGGTGTTGCACATGGTTGCTGGTGCCATGGGGTCTGCTCCAACCGGGCGGTGCAAAGCCCACCCACGTGGCACAGGGCTCGGAGCATTCGCAGGCTTTTGCAGGGTCTTTGGGGTTTTGCTGGGGGGTGAAATGGGATTGTTTCAAGGTGGTGTGGTCAGAGCCTGCTTTATGAAACAGGCGGTCTGCTTTGTCTGCTTTTACCCTGACTCTTAGCGATGGTGTTTGCAAAGCCAGGAGGAAAACCTCTGCCCGGAGTCAGCTCAGGGCACCAGCGCTGCCCATGGCTTCTTCTTGTGTTGGTTGGCTTTGGCTTTTTATTGCACGTGGCCATTTTGCTGCTGTTTCTTGGGACTTTGAGATTCCCAGCGGACCCAGACGGTCACTGTCCTGCAACGTGCATTAGGAAATGCCAGGCTGGACATGTGAGAGCCGCAGAGGAGGCAGCACCATGCCCCTTTCCCTCAGCAGCCGCGTGGGACCAAGCGCTTTCGGAGGAGCCATGGGCAGAGTTCCCCAGACGCTGCGTTGTCCTGCAAGGGCTAGCGCCGGGCGAGCAGGGACGAGGACATCCCGAGGTGACAGCTCGTTCTCCATCCGCACGTGGCAGTGGCTTTCGGGCATCCCCCAGCCCAGAAGGCCCAGCCTCACGGGGTGCCCCCGGCGAGGAACTCCCAGCCGGGTGAGGTTCGCTCGCTCTCACCTTATTATCGGAGCTGGAAGACGAGATGAAGCTGTTCTCCGGGGTGGCTTCCAGCAAAGTGCAGATCCCGGCGCCGGCATACCAGAGTGCTGATATCAAACCCAGCAGGGACCGGCCAACTGGGAACACTTAAAAGCAGGGAGGATTGCAAAGCCCACGGCTGTGCCTCTAGCTGGCACAGAAGCAACCTTAAAAAGAGGAATATCGGCCTCCAGCTGCCGAGAGGCCCCAGGGGCACGGGATGCTCCCGAACCCGAGACCTGCCAGGGACATCCTGTGCTGGGTCATGGGTCCCCGTGCGTGGCTGAGTGCCCATCTGTCCCCAGCTGCCTGCTCCATCCCGGGCTGTGCTCGCGGCCTTCCCCTTCGCTCCTGTCCCCTTCGGGATGGGAGAAGCCGGGAGCCACGTCCCCGCACGGGGCAGAGCTGGATGTACCCTGATGTGCAAGACCAGGTTCAAACAGCACCGGAGAGTCGCTGCCACCCCTTCCCTCTGCTAGCAAGCCACTTTCAAACCCCGTAAAGCCGTTAGAGAAGCACGCTTCGGCATCATCTATAATTTTAATGCGATGGTCTAATTTTCCTAAACCAGCAGCTGATGTTCAGCAGCGAGGAATGCTCTAGAGGAAGCAATTTTATTTTCCCTTCCCTTGCTGGATTTTCTAGGAGGCAGCCTTTGATCCAGACTCCTGATGTTATCAAGTAGGAAGCTGCAGCTCTTTGAAGTGGGCTTCACGTCGCGCTTTAAACTCCTGGGGGTTTTAAACCTTCGGCACCAGGTGCAGCTTTGGTACAGATCACCCCGACTTCAGATCCGAGGACCGTGGCCCCCGAGGGATATCCAAGGGCTCAGCTGGGACCGCTCGCACCCCGGGTTGGGAGCTTGCAGAAGAGATGGAGCTTGCAGCTACGAGATCTCGCAGCCTGCTTGGGGAGATTTAATGCTTCAGGGAGCCCAGGGCTGTGGCCTGGGTAGATTTGGGTGCTCCGCTGCTGTTTTGAACATCTGGTCTTGCTGCTGTGACCTGGGGCGGTGGAAACGGGTCACGTCCTGATTCCAGAGGAGCTGCACAGCGTGGACATTGGGATGATGTTTTCAGGATTGCACCCATCTGGGTCATTGTAAAACTCCTTTCTGCTTTGCTTCTGTGGCTGCCTGCCCAAAACTTCACCCTGAAGAGGCACCCTCATGTCTTGTTTCAGAGGTGCCGTGGATGCAGCTGGAAGCAACAGCACAAAGCTTCCCCAAAGCAGCCTCAGACGACTCCGGGATGGGACTGGCCTCGAGCAGCCGGTGCTGGGAGCTCTGCTCACCTGTAGCGGGTTAATGGGGACATGGACGGGCTCAGTTAGGTTTGCAAACGAGTCCCACGTTGCTAGCAAGCAGCGTCCACGAGCCGTGGGTCACACAGCCTCCTCCCGGGACGTGGGGATGGATCGAGCTTGATTCGTACAATGCCTTAAGCTGGGCTTAATGTGTAACTGCTATTGCTTGTTTATACCCTTGTATTTTTTGGTGGTCCAGGGCTTGTCGTGCTGGGGTGCTGCACAGGCGCAGAGCAGGAGGGGGGTCTCTGTCCCCCAAAGCAACCTGAATATTAGCTGAAATGTTGCAGGTTCGGAGAGCAGGGAGGAGGGATTTGAAGGTGTTTGCAGGTGTTTGCAAGCAGCTCTTCCGCCAGCGTGGGGTGAGGAGGGCGCTGGGTGTTGGGCTGCGGGCAGGTATCCCAAAGTGCGGCCGGAGAGCCTGTGCCAGCCTGGTGAGCATCCCCGGGGGAGGTGGTGGGCAGGAGGGGAAGGCTTGGACGTGAAGGCTGGTACAGGCAGCAGCAGAGAGAGCGGTGGCCCCAATGGATCTGTCTTGAGCCTTTTTATCCTCGTTCCTCATCAGTCAATTAAAAAAGCGGGGTAAAAGGTAGAGCTCAAAGATCAATAGGCTGTAAGGCAGGGAGAGAGTGGCCTGCATCCCTCGGCACACAGCACCTCTCGTGTTTTGGCAGCCAGAGCACCCAGCCCTCCCCAGGCTGGCAGGGCCTGGCGGCGGCGGCAGCAGCAGCAAGGAGGGCAGACTGTAGGCAGGAGGGATGGCAGCACGCGCGGGTGCTTGCTTTCCCCTTGCTCTCCCCTGGCAGGGGTGCTGGCTTTGGCAGGGGCAGCACTGCGAAGCTTTGGTGGCAGCCCCCTGCAAACCCCACAGCAGCATCCCCCTCCCAGCCGGGCCGGGGGGCTCTTCCAAAATCCCTGCGCTGCCTTTCCAGAACAGCTTCTCCGTCAGAGGTTCTCCCAGATAGCTCCTGTACTTTGGACTCGATACCCCAGGGTGGCAGGACGATGCCCCTGCAGCGGTGGCTTGGAGCCCATCTCCAGCATCCCCATGCAGTCATTCCCCGCTCAGCCAGGTTGCTCCCTTCTCCCGCAGATCCAGCATCTGGTAAGCAGCCTGCCCCCTTCGAGTGGCACAGGACAAGCACGAGCGGAGGAGGATCCGCCCGGGATGAGCGGGAATGGCCTTCCCAGCCTTTGGGATTTGCCATGCTGAGGAGCTCCACACATCCGGAGCTCGCGAGGAGCCCAAGTAGGACAGAGGAGTCCTCAGGTGCCAGCCAGGTGAGGGGGACACGGCCACCCTCTTTGGGCAGGAGACACAAAACGGGTGTCCAGAGCACGCCCCCGGCTCGGCGCCAGCTCCGGGCGCTGGTGGAGGATGCACACAGCCTCGGGGTGAGGTGCGTGGGTCGGGCACCCTTGTAGAGTGCCAAGCACCGTCCGTCGGTCCCGCTCCTTCCCGGGACAGCAGCTGATGCAGGTGCATGAGCCCACGGCGCTTCTTCTTGCTTCTTAGCACCAAATCTAAAGCCTCATGCGGTATTTCAGGCCAGAAAATCATTATTTTTCTCCCCCTCACAACCAGGGTCCTCAGCTCCACAGCGAAGTCTGGGGCTGAACTTTTGTCCTGCAGACAGAAACGTCTTTAATTGTGCCCCCATAAAGCAGCTCAAGCTCTTCCCTTGAGGAAGCTTCACGAGGAAGATGGAAAATAGGCCCTTAATGCCCTAAGAATTTTCCTCTCTTCCCCCACCCCATCTTCCCTTCCATCAACTTTTAAGCTCATCCAAAAACTGCAGCCCTCTGCTTCCATACATTGATGGCAGGACAGGGATGCTGCAGCTTTGCCAGCAGCCCAGGATTTCCATTGAGTTATAAGTGGAAGCAAATGGTTTAAAAGGAAATTAAATTTACAGCTCCTTAAAAAAATGCATTTTATTGCTTTGCCTGTCGTTCGGTAGAGGCGGGGAGATAAAGGAATGCTTTGCATTTGTCTCTTGCCTCGGAGGCCAGAGGCAAAGAGGAGCAAACCCACCAATCACGCAATGGCCGGGCGGCCGGATTCGGTTCCGGCTCCACGCAAGTCAATGGCAAAATCCCAGGAGAGGGATGCTTGGAGGTGACGCTCGCAGGGGGCTGTGAAGCAGGATGCTTCGTGCTCTTAAATGTTGGCTGGATGAGGCCCCGAGTTTGTCTTGGAGGGCACGTTCTGCCCGGAGAGGTTGAACCGGATTCCTCCCGAAATCCCAGCTAACCACGGCACTTTGCGAACGCCCGCGCACCACCACCTAAGGGTTTATTTACGGGGAAACATATAGTGCCTCTCTACGGTTTATTAATTAATCTCTTCCCCGTGTCGTTACAGCGCTGATTGGGGAGCTTAGAATAAATGGCAATAAAATAGCTGCAGCGGACATCTGCGACAGGCAGCGCAGTAAATTCTTCAACAGAAATGGAAGGGAGAGGAGGGGCTGGCGCCTTCATGCTGAAAGCAGAGTGGCACAGGCTGCCCAAGGAGTCGGGCTCGCCTGCGGGCACGCGCCGGCTCGGCCGCTGGGTCCGTCTGTGCCGGCGTCGTGCCGTGTCCAACTGAGCCGGGATGATGCTGCAGGGCAGAGGAAGGCGAAGGCCA
>NW_008824673.1:50350-51452 GCF_000699105.1 Pygoscelis adeliae | reverse complement strand
GCGCCGGCAGCCGCAGCTTTAGGGTTGCACATCACTGTCATCCCAGGAGCGATTCTTCCTGGGGCTGCCAGCTCTGAGGGGACCCACCAGGAGCAGCTGGGGTGACATCTTTCCCCATTGCCACCTCGCTCGGGGCCCCGGCACGGGCCAAGGGATGCTCTGGCTGCGCCCAGCAAGCCCGTGTGAGGTGGGCGAAGGAGCTTTGCCTCTTCCAGCGCCGCCTGAGCTACACAGCGAGCTTGCGGAGGCTCTTGGCCCTCCAGAGGAGGAACCTCCCCCGGCTCCAGCCCTCCCAGCTGTGTCAATAGAGGAGGAAGAAACAAAAGTGCTCTTTCTTTGCCTGTTGTTTTTACAGGGGGGGACAAGCCGATGGCAGTTGCACTGTGACACTGGCTGCTGGGGACAGGCGTGTGTTGGGCTCGGCCGAGCTCTCCGCAGCCTTCTGGGAAACGTTCGACAGCAGGGTGCAATGAAGGGAAACCCAGAGGGTCTGCTTATATATATATTTATAGATGTATTTCCTTGTGCCTGTGACTTTATCAAGAGCAGATCATTAAAGGAAGGAAGGGAAGGGGCTCTCTGGCCTTTCTCTGGAGTGTGGCTCAGACAGGGTTTTTCCCCGAGCAGTGTCCTTGCTGTCACCAGGGCCTAGGGTGGTGGCACATCCCTGGGCTTTGCTGGGACATCTCGCTCTTCATGGCTGTCCACGCAGCTCTCGCCGTGTCCACGCTGCCGGCTGCACCCAGGCTCCCCGCCTCCAAGTAAGCTCCCTCGCAGGCTGAGCGTGCAACACAGCCCAGGGGAAGAAGGACTGAGGACATCAGGGGAACGAGACCAGGGCCTGGTCAGTCCTCTATGCTCCCCCAGCGCCTTCCAGCGAGCGATCCCGCAGGCAGCTTCTGGAGTGCTTTGCAAGACACGGGTGGCTCTCCATGTTGATACCTCGCTAGAGCATCACCCAGCGATGCTGCCGTTCCTCCCGTGCTCCCGAGCGCGCAGAGTCCGGCGGGGCTTTGGAGCAGCAGCTCATCCCTGGAAAGCCTCCTCTTGCACCCCCCTGGGCCGCAGATCCAGGAGCCTCCCCATCGGCGCGGGTCCAAGA
>NW_008824673.1:47656-50272 GCF_000699105.1 Pygoscelis adeliae | reverse complement strand
CAGCCTCTCCAGACCTGACATCAGCTGTGAAAACAAGAGGAGCCGCCTTCCTGCACAGTGCAGGAGATGTGTCCGGCTCCTCCGGCAAAGCCTCTGCCACCGCCGCGGCATGGGGAGCGGAGGACTCACAGCTTTGGGTGCATTGGACATCTCAGCCCTTGCAACGGGAGGATGCCTGGCCCTGTTTGCCAACTGCTAAGCTTTATATATGCTTCTAGGATTGAAACGATGAAATGTGAGAGTTAAGCCACCGTGTCTGTTCATTTTAAAGGGCCTTGCCTGAGAACGGCTGGGAGAGGCTTGGAGGAGACCCCAGCCCTGGTGGGAACACAAAGTTCCCCCCATCTTTCTCCCCAGATCTGCTCCCGCTTTCAGAACGCTTTAAACCTGATATTTGAGCATCATCTCACCTTTCAGCAGTGCCGTCAACTTAGAGCTGTCCTGCAGAAGATGCCAGACCCTGCTCGTGTTTTCCACCTCTGTTGGAGTTGCGTAGCCCCGGCCGGGCTGCCGACACCGGGGACGTGCTCCGGGTCTCCCCACGCGTCCTTCCTCCTGGTGCCACGGCTGGATAAATCCATGGAAGCATCTTGCAGCCTCGGGGCTGGTGACCATCTCGGGAGGCTTTGCTCCAGCTTAAACCCCGGGGGTTGTGGCAACGTCTGCGGGCAAGAGCAGGGGACCCGAGCTGGCTCTGCCCAAACTGGTGTGTCCCTGCCTGTGTCATGGTGGGACCAACTGGGTTTTTTCTCGCGGACCCTCATTTTCTTCATATACAACGATGGAGTTGGCAGTGGCACCGTTCCTGCCGGGCGCTGTGAAATTGCCCAATGCAAAGCCAGTCTGCTGGCCGCGTACATCCGTCACTTTTCCATAGGAAGCCCAACTCAACGCTCCGAGGATGAGTCACGCAGCGAGGAGATAAAGCGAAGTCGAGCGGAGCTGTTCTGATTCACGCTTTGCCTTGAAAAGCAGCAGATTTATGTGCAGCGTTTGCAGGGGCAACGCGATATAAATCAGCTGCTCTCCCATGTCATCTCCATTGCTGCTGCTGGTTCCCTTGCATATATCCATTTTAATCTCCGGGCTGACAGGGAGAAATCATTCCTGGCTGCTCCTGAGCGTGCCTTGGACAGGAGAAGGGGAGTCCCAGGGAGAGGGAAACGATGTCTGTTGCTCGAAGAAATCATCTTTCATCAAGCAGATACACATTTTGGTGGCTCCTTCCCCATCTGGATGCACTGGCCAGGTCTCCTGCTGCTCTTGACCCAACGGGGCCGTACGCGTCTGGTGGGTCACCTTTGGGGTGCCAAGCCTGTTGTCCCCAGAGCTGTCCAGCCACGTGCGTCACCACGGCAGCGATGCTCAGAGGATGCACGAGCAGGGAGCGCCGGGGAGCCGGCGTGCCTGGGTTTGCAGTGCGGCTCCTGATGCTCAGCTGGTTGTTGGCAGCTGGAGCCAGGGAGAGGAAAACAATACGGAATTGCACTGCAATTAAACAGCCTCCTAATTGTAGCACTACATACGGCTCTTCCGCTGCTTTCTAAGTTTGGTGGCATAATTACAGCAGCAGGGTAAAGGCAGCATCTGTGTTCCCACCGCGGCAAGCCCTGCCTTCCAGGGATTTTGGATTTGACCGTATAAATCCTGGGCTGAAACCTGGCATCTGATGAAAGGGAAAAGTAACCCCCAAGCTCTGCCTTGGCTTGGCCCCGGTGAGGCACGACAGGCAACGTCCTCGCGTCCCCTGCAGCCCCCGCCGTGCTCGCCGGCCCTGTCCTGGGGCAGAGGCAGGCAGCGCGTTTTCCTCTTTATGAAGTGTTTTTGCAAACCAGCTTTAAAAAAGAAAACAAAGTCTTGCTCTGGCCGATCATTGCAACTCTCAGTTTAGAAACACGCGGCGAGGAAGATTAAAGGGTGGCTCGGGGGAAGGCAGGCTGGGTGTCAGGCTGCTGGGACGTACCGGCAGCGGACGCGGGCGCGAGGGAGTTGTCCTCTCGCCGTGCCTCCACCTCCCCATCTCGGCTTTTTTTCGGGAGGACCTGGGATGGCGAACCCCTTTCCCTCTTGCCGATCCCGGCGCCGGCTTTTTATCGTGGGGTTGCTTGCGTGGGGTGGTTTGTTTTGGGAGCATCCCCACGCACACGAGGGGCACCAACCACCCCGGGGGGCAGGTGTGTTGCAGGCAGCGCTGCCCGCCCCGAGGCGACGGGCAGCGTGGGCACGGCGATGGCCAGCGGGGCGCAGGCAGTCTCCCAGACCTATATTTAATTTTTGTATATATATATATATTTTTTTTTTATACTGCGGGTTTGAGGAATCCTGAGATAAATGCCACTTTCTGTGTTAAGAGGAGGACGTCTTGGAAGGCAGGGGAGGGAAGCTGAATCGCAGCCTGTGTTTTCGGTTGGAAACGTGTCTCGGGTCCCGAATGTTTTCCATCACACAGGCGGGTTTGTGTGGGTTCACCTGGGCAGGAAGCGGCGGGGTAAAGCGATACCCCGCGGGGCGCGGGCGGCCCTTCTCCAACACCCCCGTTCCCTAAACCCGATAGCAGCCGGCGGCTGTTAATGAAATAAGCAGCCACTTTACGGCAGGCCCTGCGCCCTCTGCGCA
>NW_008824673.1:47135-47631 GCF_000699105.1 Pygoscelis adeliae | reverse complement strand
CCCCCCTTCCCCAAACCCCGATGGCGGCCGGCGGCTGTTAATGAAATAAGCAGCCACTTTACGGCAGCTCTTGCGCCATGTGCGAAAATTATTAGTTGCAACGTTTTGCTGGAAAACGGAGGAAAAGGAGTGGGGCAGATGAGAGATGCACGAAGTTATTTGCTCCGCGGCCCCGTCCCTACGCCGGCACGAATATCCCGCCCGGCTTCCCCCTGCAAATATCTCCTGCCCGCTCCCAGCAGCATTAAATCTCCAGGTGAAGGAAGAAAAAACCTCATGGTCTGTGAATTCACTGTAAAAGTATGCGGGGTTTAGTAATATTGCATTAGCACTGCTTCGGTCGTTGCTAAATAGCTGAGGGAAATAAATAGTTTCCGGTGTCCATCGCATTAGGTATTGTCTGGGATGCTTTCTGCAGGGAGGAAAATTAATCCCGGGATGAGCGCGGCCTGTCAGACGGGGAGCGATACGCCGACCCCCTGCCCTCTCCTACCTG
>NW_008824673.1:44690-46338 GCF_000699105.1 Pygoscelis adeliae | reverse complement strand
CTTGTCCAGGCGATGAAGATTGGCATTATTCGGCTGCGCTTGCTCACGGATGGTGCCTGGTGAAAAAGAAAAGAAGGGAAAAAAAAAGCAGAAGAAAGAGCACGGGGCCTCTCGGTGGATTTTCTCCACCTCGGTATCGCCTGGCTCGTGCCCTCTCCTGCCGTGGCTGGGGCACAGGGATGTGTCCCCACATCTGCGACCCAGCAGCTGGACCAGCGGGAAGGGCTGCGTGTGCCTGGAAACCCATCGGCAAAATGCTTTTCATTACTCGCCCTTTGAAGTTTTAGGCATGTGCCGGACTTGTGTTCGGCACCTGCAAACGAACCTGACCCGAGCGGCCGCCCAGCTTTGATGTTTTGTGGTGCGGGAGGGTCTCCGTGGCCACAGGCTGCCGTCACCCTCCTGGAGAGGGGCCGGAGGGGACCGGACACCCGGGAGGGATGATGGAAAGCATGGCTAGATTTTGGTCCAGCTCCTCCTCACCCCACAAACCACGAACGCGCCGGTGGGGCGTGCAAATCCGTCCCACTTTTATCTCACTGGTGCTTTGACACGTCCGCATCACGTTGGCGGGCAGAGGGAGGACCGAGCCGCTCGCCATCCTGGGCGCTGCCCGCCACCCATCCGCTGCTCCCCGGCGGGGGCTGCCAGGGCCATGTAACCCGCCCGACTGCGACCAGCATCTTTACGAAGCGGCCGATTGAAGTTCACCATGAATGTCCCTCTGTTCGCCAGCCTTTTTATAGCTCCGCGCGTTTTTCTTGGCCCCCGAGCGTTTCTGCTCCCGTTGAGAACAGAGAGCATCTCTCAGCACCGGCGTCCGCAGCCAGCCGGGCTGGGAGGGGGCTGCACCAGGGCAGCTCATTTTTCGGGGTCCCGCTGCCCGAAATGCAACATTCCCAGCGTGCCTATGCCCCAGCGTGGGCTAAAAGCTCGGCATTGGGGCGGCCAGTGTGTTTTGCAGCTCAGGCACGACAGAGCTCGAGGACCGTCCTGGCGAGGAGCTGCGGTGATGCTGGAGTCTGAGCATCGAGCCCTTTCCTAAACCCCCAACCCTGCGCTGCGGTTTCCCGTGTGGCACATTCCTCCTGCCTCCAAAGGGCCGTGAATCCCGGGGAAACGCTGGAGGCGATGGCAAGCTTGGCTTCAGGCAGCAGCCCCAGCCAGAGGAAACCAAACTGGGTCATTCTCCACCAAAATCACCGCGGCCCCGCTCCCGCCTCCCGTGGGTGCAGCTCCCCGTGGTGATGCAGTACCCACGGGTGCATCCCAACCCCACGGATGGGAGAGGGAGCCTAGAGGGAGGGACACCCCGAAATTCCCGAGCCGCCCTCCCTGCTCTCTGGGATGTGATTCCCTCCTCGCAGGTGCTCCCCTTCCCCCCCCCGGCCCCCGAGCCATCTGCTTCCCCTTTGGCGTGGGGAGGATAGCAAGGCGCTGACGCACGCCGCTGGCCAAGCAATGGGGAAACGCTCCGGAGCAGGCATAAACCAAGGGCTGGGCAGCAAGGACCTGCTCCCGGCCGGGTTTTCTGTGGCCGAGCAAAGGACATCAGGTACAGAAAGGAGTAAACAGGCAGTAAATTAAGGGGATGGTATTAAAATCCTCTCCTGCTGCAGGGGCTGGCGGGGTCCCCGCTCTCCGGCAG
>NW_008824673.1:39124-44515 GCF_000699105.1 Pygoscelis adeliae | reverse complement strand
GCTGCTGAGGGCGGCGGGGATTTCTCAGGGACGTCGCCCGTGCGCGTGTGAGCGTGGGTGAGCTCACGGAGGAGGCAAGCCAGCGGTGCCAGCATGGCCGCGCCGGCGTGCCAGCTCATGGGGGCTGGATGAGGGGGGGGTACCCACGGCATTGCAGTCGGAGGTCCCGGTGCCCCGGGCTGGCGTGTTTGGGTAGGCAGAGGGAAGGTGCACTGGGAGATAGGCAATGCACACCGCGCTCGCAGAGACCGGGCTGCGCGCCCCTGTGATCCCACTCGATCTGCGACGTGCCCCTCACCCGGGTCTCTGGGCGTGGGTACGTGATTCCGGCTTGCTGCTTGAAGCCCTCCAAGGCAGCAACACAAGAGCCTCGGCTCCTCGGGGCGGGTGGCACCCGAAGCACGTCCATGTAGGCCGGAGCATCCCATCACCGCCGGAGGTCTGTCTGCTAGGGGACAGGGACGGGACAGCACCCATGGGTCACCCCAGCCACGACCCCACGAGGGACCAGCCAAATCTGCCTGTCCTGGTGAGAGACATGCCAGTACGGGGCATCTCTCGGCCAGCCTTTGCATTTAGCTCCACATCTTGTTTGCTTTCTGCCAGCCGAGCCAAGCAGCGGGGCTTTGGCGGGGACAGTGCGGGGTTAAAGCAAACCTTGCAGCGGACGCGGTCTGGGGTTCTTGTGCAGTCTGCAGGGCGTTTTCCAGCAAAGCCCTGCGCGGGGCTGCTCTCCCCTGCGCCCTGGGTGTAATCAGATCCATCCCCCACCAAGCAAGCATTTGTATTCGGAGCATTTTCTGAATGTTTTGCATTTGGGAGACACACGAGGAATGTCTGCTGGGGAGGGCAAACGGCGTGTGAACCGGCGAGGCACTGGTGCCTGGCCCGGGCTGCCTTGCGGGTACCTGAGCCCCTTCTCCAGGGCTGTCCCTGCTCGGGTCCCGCTTCAAACCCCGCAGCTTTCCTGGTGCAAAAAGGCGTTTTTTTTTCAGTGAAAAGAGAAACCACCGTTTCTGCTGACACCTTCCCGCTGCACGCTCCCGACGGGATCGGTCTCCCACGGAGCATCTCCCGGCCTCCACCTCAAGCCCTGAAATTGCAGCCAAACATGGCCTGGGAGAAGGTGCCTGCGGGAGCAGCACCGCTGGGTCTCACCATCCCCAGCCTTCTCCTCCCCGAACCCCCTGTCCAAAGTTGGCACCGCGCCGGGCGGCTGCTTGCAGACACCTTTGCTTCCCTCTGCAGGAAATCGCCATAAATTGCAAGTTGGCCTCTATGCATCGCGTTACCCCGAGAGCTGGACCCCGCCAGGGATGGAGCTGCTGGGGGGGGGGGACGACACACGCACGCCAAGTTCATGTCTGCACGGCATGGCCTGCCAGAGCCACTGGCTACTTTTATCTCCATCAGTTGACTATTATACTTAATCGGAAAGGGGGGATATTATAATTTTTTTTTTTTAAATCCACTTTTCTTTTATACAGAGCAAATTATAATCACTTTTAATTGAAAAAAAAAGCTGATAATATTCTGAACCAAATTTCTGGAAGAGAATAATTAACAGTGCAATAAATCCCCAAAGGAAATGCTCGTTAATCTTGTCTTTCAGAAGCAAATTTCAGAAGAGAGCTTATTTAAAACATTGCTAATAATTATAGGAAAGTTGACAGCTTAAAAGCCCCCAAATCTAGCAGGAGTCTCCTCCTATCAGATCCCGTGGTAACTAGCTCAGCCTGGACAGGAGCATCTCTGCTCTCCGGGCTAGGGTGGCCGCCGCGGCCGTCGGGTACCACCAGGGATGGGTGGGACTCCCCGGGATGGTGCCAGGTAGGCTGCAGGGGATGAGGGGGTCTGTGTCCCCAGGGATGGGCTTGGCAGGGCCCCCGCCGCAGGTGATCCCTCCTGCCTGAGCTCGGGGAGAAGCCCGGGGGGTGACAAGATCGTCTGAACCAGCTTGGCGGGTGCGCTCAGAGCAGCCGTGCTGGGGCGGCTGGCCGGTGCCGCGATGCTCCTCGTGCCACCCGTCGTCCTTGTGCTGCCCGTGGTCCATCTAAGCGCCGGCGTGAAGTGCGGCTCTCCCCGTCTGCCGAAACCCGGCTGTGCGTGGGTCTCTGGGGCCATTGCACCCTCTAAGCCAGCGCGGCTCGGGGAGGAATAACGGGATTTCGCTGCTCCCGCAGAGACCAGCCTCCGCCGGGGAGGTGTCGGTCTGTCAGTCTGTCTGCCGGGGCTCGGTAAGGCTGGTGTCACTGGGGATCACCGTCATCAGCAGGATGAGACCTGCAGGAAAGTGGCCTTCCTCGGACACTCGCCCACGGACGGGGGGCTCACAGCACCCCGGTGGGTGAGGGCTGGATTCGTGCGCTTGCTGACGTGCGTCCAGCCAGCCCCAATTGAAGTCTGCGACTGCGTTAATTGCAACGAGCCAATTAATTTCGCTCGGAGATACGCGTGTGCGTGCGTGTGTCTGCCCAAAGGCAGAACTGGCCAAATGGACGTGGGGCAGATTCTGATCTGCCGTGGCCTCCCCAGCCGCTCCGGCAGCCGCGCCACGGAGCGAAGGGGAGGAGAAGGATGCCAAAAGGACAAGGAGCTAAATGAGGCTTGGGTGAAAATACCGGTGATGTGCTCATTGCTCTCGGGTTTCCTGTCCCCGTTTGACCAGGGCTGGGAGCGGGAGCGGAGGGGAAGGCAGCTTGGAGCAGACCCAGGCTCCGCCGGGAGGAAGGAAACGTGATATTGGCCTGGGACGGGTGTCATTGCCTTTGCTTTTTTGCTTTTTTTTCTTCCTTGTTTTGGGGTCGTGGAAAGCTGGGAGAGAAATGGGGAGCGGGGCCCTACCTCGGGAAAGTGGGGCGAGGGGGCATACGGCAATGTGGGACACGGGCGTGCCGTGCTGTGGCGATGCCCAAGGGGGTCAGCCAGGGCTGGGGACGGTTGAGGTGTTGCCGCTGGGCTCCCCTTCCCCAAAATCCATCCTTTATCCCCATCTCCAGCAGCGTGCAAGAATCATTTCTCCCCTTCTTCCACCATCTCCCCTTCAGCATCCCATGCACAGGGGTGTCGATGGACAAATTTTTGTTACATTTAAAACAAAAGCGAGCGAGAGAGAGGAAAATCCTCCCTTTTGGCTTATGCAAATTCACTCCACTTTGATAACGAATCTGCCCAGGTCACACAGACCTGGGGAGATGGTCAGATTTCGTCGCAGCAATATTTAATACCTCTCCAAGGCCCCAGTGAAAGAGAGCACTTAATCCCACGCTTAATTTCATTTCTGTGCCTTAAAATACTGAGCGATGCGCTCATCTCGAAGCGAGGGCCTGGGCCCACTCAGGCACGCCGTGGTTCTCCAAATAAGCAGGACAGAAGCCAAATTTCGGCAAAAAACTTGAGTACATGCTGCGGTCCATCCCACTCTGTCCGCTTGCTCCCCGGCAGGATGCGGGCCGGTTGCCAGGGCACCCGGGGGGTGATGCGGGATGCGCTGGTATCCAGAGCCCTTCGCCTCCCCCAGCACCCGGCGGGCCACCGACCTGCTTTTATCCTTCCAATCTTCTCCTTTAATCGCTCAAAATGGTGTCTAAGGAGTTGATTTTGATTTGTTTTATTTTTTTGCTCCTCTGCCCGTGTACCGCCCTGCTCCAGGCAGGTCCTGCTGCGTCGGAGACCCCAGGGGTTCCTGCGGTCCCCTCCTGCCTGCTCTTTGTCATCCGGAGCCATCATTTTCATTAGGCAGCTGCTCTGTACCTCGCTGCCCCACGCGCCTTTTATCTGCGTTCTGTTAAATGATCTCAAATATGTGATATGATAAAGACAAACAAACACCCGTTCAATTTAGTTCACCCTAATGCCAGACTCTACTTTTACCGAAGTAATTAAGATTAATGCAGTTGATAATTTAGGAAGTATTCTTAAATGTACCCTTCTGGCAGCATCTAACATGTAATTTTACCTTAGAAGATTTATCGGAGCACTTAGGTAACAGATAGTTCCTTAGCAAACAGGAGCATTTAGAAGGAAAATGAAAGATTAATATTTCTTAAATAAATGTCAAAATAAGTCATTCTTTATTACAGCCCTACGAAGATGTTGCTGTCAGGCCCAGCCCCCTGCTGATTCTCGGGGGGAGATTAGACCCGCAGCAGTCTCGGGGCTCGGCGAGCAGGAGGGGAGGAGGTCTCAGATGTCCGATGCCTCTGGTTTTTTAGGGAAACGGACGCTTTGAAGGACTCTGCTCACCCATGCCAAAACACACCAGAACCAGGCCAGCCCCTTGCTTTGGGGGGGGGAGGGGAGGGGGGGGCAGAGAGCAGTTTGGGAGCTGACCCTGACCTTGCTCCAACCCGTCCCCATTGGCCCCAGCAGGTCCCGGCCCCGCTCGGCACATCCCGGCTGCCTTTCCCGCGCCGCGATGGAGGAGAGGCTGAGCTAAACCTCGGGAGAGCCTCGCCGCTCGCTATCACCAGCCATCTTATTTCCTTTGGAAAAGACTCGGAGGCTGTTCGCCGTGGCTGGGGGTGGGACCAGGGCGAGTGTCCGTCGATGATTGACACCCAGCTCCCACGACCGCCCGGCCAGGGAATTAGGGGATTTGCTTTGCCAGGTCGCCCTGATCCATCCGTCCCTTTTCACACAGACGTCGGACTGGGGTGACCTCCAGCCTGGGCTGAGCCGTATCTCATGTCTTCTCCTCTCCCCGCCAACCCCAGCCACCTCCTCTGTGCCGTGTCCCCTGGGGCATCCCTTCCGCCAGACGACGTGTAACCTCCCCTCGCAGCGCCTCCGGGTCGGGCGGCGCAAAGATTCGGGAGGCACCCCGGGCACGGCGCTGAGACGCCGGCTTGCAACACCCTCACATCTCACGGGGTGCCCAGGGAGCTGCCGGGCTCGGCCGTGCCCGCCCAGGGACCTGCCCTCCGCCACTGTTTCACGTTATAAGCCGAGGAAGGATGAGGACTGTTTGCAAAATCTGGATCCCGAGCGAAAGCTGGATTCTCACCAGCTTGGAAATTCAAACCTGTTCAGATCCAGAAAATCAATTTTGGATCATCACGAGCAAGAAACAAACTTTCTGAATCACCTTCCAAATTCTCCTTGGGCCAGAAAAATCTGCTGGAAACAACTTCTCGCAGTGCTCCTTGCCCCGACACAGCCAGACCAGACCATCCAGGAGCGCGCCTGTGTGTACACACCCCCAGCATCTTTCCCAGCCCCTCTTACAAGGCCTTTTTCAAGCTGTCGACACCAGGGCTCAGCTCCTTCCTGCTGCGGTTTCTGCCCAAGGGATGCTCCGGCCTCCCCCCCCCCAGCCTTTCTCAGAATGAGCCTCTGTCCAGCCCCAAACCTGCCCCTTTGGTCCCGAGCAGTGCCTGTGACAGGGGCACC
>NW_008824673.1:38477-39071 GCF_000699105.1 Pygoscelis adeliae | reverse complement strand
GCGCGGGGACGAGCAGGGACCAGGGCTGGCAAGGGAGGTGTCACATCCCTCCCGGTGAGATGCTCCCACCGGCTGCGTCGTGCCCGGGCAGGAACCAGACCCTCCATCCTGCTTTTCTCTTTATTTAGTGGGGAAATGGGTTAATATCAGAGCAGGGCTTGGTGTTTCTGGATATGACCCACACGCTCTTGGGGAGCAGCGAGCGTGCGTTCACTCCAGGCTGGACCCGGGGCTGGCAGGGACATAACAGCGATCCCTTAAAATCCCCCTCTTTTTCCCAAACTTAGGAAAAAGCGCCCTTTTCCCAGCTCACTCCCAAGGTGTAACGTAGGCGAGTGCCGTTTCGGGAGTGTGGCCTGATCCGGCGCGGTACGGGATGGAGACGGGGGGGAGGTGGGCTGCTCCTCCGCCGCCTGCCCGCTCGGGGCTGGGCATCGCGGGGACTGGCACATCAGCGCCCCGTTGGGGGACGTTGAGGGTCGGGGACGGCGAGGGGGACCTGGGCTCGTCGCTGGGTGCGGGGTGCAGGATGAGGCCTGGCTGGCAGCAGGCTGGCAGCTGCCCCACGGCTGCTCTCAGCACCTGCCGGAGGCT
>NW_008824673.1:37589-37921 GCF_000699105.1 Pygoscelis adeliae | reverse complement strand
CCCCAAGCCCCGGCTGCAGGGATGTTCGGGGACCCCCCCGGCTGCTTTTCTGGCCCCGCAGCAGCCCGGCTGCGAGAGGCAGAAAGTTTAAAGAGGCGCCGGGCTTTGAGAAGGGGCCGGTTCACAAGGGGAAGGGATTTTTCACAGCCCCAGCCAAAGCCGTGCCTGGGTAGGATCGACCCGCCGGGGTAGGGTTCAAATGCCTTAGGCAGTGGTTAAATGCCCCTTTTGGGGGGCAAAAAACCAAAGCGTGTTCAGGAGTCACCCTCGCATATCGTGGAGCCGGTGAAAGCCCGCAGAGCCGGGGGGGGTTCGTTTTGGGACCCCCACAT
>NW_008824673.1:36411-37469 GCF_000699105.1 Pygoscelis adeliae | reverse complement strand
TTTTTTTCCTTCCACCCACTCCCACGCCCGTCCCTGAGCCGCCGTTGCCGAAACCGCAGTGCCTCCAGCCGCGATACCCACCCAGATAACAGCAGCCCCATCCTGGGATGGTTGTTTATTCGCCTTGCAGGAGCAGCCTGCGAGCTCGCCCCTGCCAAATCCCCACCGGAGCCGCGGCCCCGGGACCCCCACCCCGACCGGAGCCCCTTACACCCAGCCCTGCACGTCTCCCAGCCCCATCAGGGCTTCGCTGGACCAGGCACTGTACATACAAATAGCAAGAACAGTCCCTGCCTTGCTAATCTCAATAGAGGATACAAAGAGCAGATAGGCGAGGGGAAGCATTATCGGGCCTGATTTACAGATGGAGGGCTGAGTCACCGTGATTAACTGACTTACCCAAGGTCATGCAAGGGAGAGGCCGAACCGAGCGCTGAACCCGGCTCTCCCGAGTCCCCCAGCGAGGCCGTCCCTCCTCGCCCTGCCACGGGGAAGGGAGTTTTTCCTTCCGCCCGGAGCGATGCTTGGCTGAGCCCGGGCTTGGGCAGCGGGGCTGAACCTGCCCCTCCGCAGGCAGCGCCACCGTTTCAACCTGGTCTTCGTGCTTCGCTTCAGCAGCTGGCGGGGTTTTCCTGTTGGGCGTTGGGGTTTTTTTCGCTGTTCACACAACCGTTTCGTTCCCTCGCCACTGTTTCCTCCAGAGCGGGGTTGAGACCCGGGGAAATGCTTCACCTGCTGCTGCCCTGCCCGCGGTGGGGGACGTGGTGGTCCCCTCGGTCTTCGCGGTGTGGTCCCCATGCGGTGTCCCAGCTGAGATGCAGAGCTTCAGCATCCTGCTGGTGGGATTCACAGCTCTTCTCTCTTGGGAAGGAGACGCTATCAGGGCTGGGGGTGACGCAGTCCCCCAGGACGCACGTGCTGGGACAGCCCTGCAGGAATAAGTGCTAAAGGCATGGGGAAGTGCTAAGGTGGTCGGGAAGCACGGGCAGCCCCAGGGGACCCTCGGCTCTGCCCCTTGGGCACAACCAGCCCTCGGGGCGCGAGGAGCCGAGCCACTT
>NW_008824673.1:33560-36309 GCF_000699105.1 Pygoscelis adeliae | reverse complement strand
AGGCGGGTTACCGTCGACGTGAGGCCGCTGCTCCTGGTGCCCCCGAGCCACAGCGAGGCTGCAGGGAGCTGTAGGTGGCCCCATGGTGGCCCCAGTGTGGGAGGATGCTCCAGGGATGGGCGAAAGGGCTGAGCATCAGGCAGGGCGCGCGACCGCAGGCGGGGAAAGCTCTCCCTGTGGCCAGGCAGCCTGTTAATAAATATCACATGCTTTTTTATAAAGCATAGCTTTCCTTTGCTCCCGTCCCATCCCTTCCCACCTCCTCTTCCAGGAGCTGGAACATAAAAACCCAGGAAGCGATGCCAGCAGTAACCCAAAGAGGAGCTTGGTCCCGGGGACGGGCTAAGGAGCGGCCTGAGAGCCCAGGAAAAAAGAGATGAAATGGTCCCCATTTTCATTTTATTCTGGGTTTCCCATCCCGCAAGGAGCAAGCTGTGGTTGGGCTGGATCCATAAACCCTCAGGTGATGGCTGCAGGCAGCTGCCTGGGGAATATCACTTTAAATTAACGCGCCCAGCCCTCCTTATCAAACACCCCATCGGGAGCAGCACTGGCTGAGCCTCGCCGAGAGGCCCCAGATTTCGCCGCCGCGCTGCTCCCAGGGCTGCCGTGCCATCGCAGTCCACCACTGCGTTTCCAGACGGTGATGCACCAGGGCCGCAGCCAACAGGAGGGACCCCAGCCCCCCGCAGGGACAGGGGACCCCCAAGCCCCGGCGTAGGGACAAGCATCAGGGTTGTGGGGAACAAAGCCCTAATTTACACCTTGCCCTTATCCCCATGTGCCGTCTATCATTTGCACGGGATAAATTCATGCCCATCCCCTGCCCAGGCCCTGCCACCACCCCCGGGCATCCCGGCACGGCACATGGATCCCCTTCATCAGCGGGACAGTCCTGCGTGCCACCGGCTCTGCTTTCCCCACCTCCATCACTCTGCCAGCGCCGGGAGCGCGGTGTTTGTTTCTCCTGGCACTCAGCACTAATGCACCAGCAAACCCCAGCCCTTGCCATGCAAATCCTGCAGCTTTACGGATACACAGACGAGGCTTTCCTTAAAAAAAAAAAAAAAAAAAAAGGGCTCCTTTATATGGCTGAAAGAGCACAACTGTGATAATGTAGCGAGCGCTGGCCTTGGGTATTTTATCTTGGCAAGGAGCCTTTGCAAATTTAAACAGCAGCAAACAGGCTTTGCAGTTGTGGCTGGAAGCGGCATAAGTGGCGCATTGTTTTGCAAGCAAAACCCTTGCGTGCCAAAGGGCCGCGTGTAAGCTTTGGCCGGCACGCGGGGGGCGAGCACGTAGGGTCTGGCCGAATCAGCCCGGGATTCATTTCACTTAGTGGGGTGTGAAATTGCGGAGGAATTCGAGCCCGGCAGCTCGATTCGGAGAGGGGGACCCCAGGGAACCCCCCTGGGCTCTCCCCGCTGCATTGCCTTCCCCTCCGTGCAAGGGCTCGCGGCATCTTTGCAGAAGGAGCGGCGGGGATGCAGCTGTGCCTCTGCTATCTCTGTGTATACACGGTAATATTATTAATGCATATGTGCTGTAGCAGCATCGCGGAGCGCTGGGTGCTCACCCTGGCTGCTGTGCGCATGCAAAGCATCGAGTGTGAACTGAGAGATGACCCGTGCACGCTGCAGAGACCCCAAGCAGATGCAGGCTGCTCCCCATTTCTTGCAGAAATTCTCCTTTTCTGCTCAGATCGCTGCTGGGCAGGGATGGCGAGGCTATGCGGCGCGGGGTGGACCCCGAATGGGCCTGGGGAGCTGTAAGAATTACGCCCAGGAGAAGACTAATAAGCTGAATTTCACGCTTCCTTGCAGCCAGGTCGCCCCTTCCCCAGCTCGCAGCGGTATCATGCCTTTGCCCCCTGCGGCAGACAGTGAAGAGGCGTTTCTAGTGAGGGAGGAGAAAGAAACCCTTTCTGTTTTCAATAGACGTTTTAAAAGGGGCTTTTTTACAACAGGGGTTTACTCTTCTTTTTAATATAACCTGTGTCTGGGGCTAAAATCCTGGTGGTACCTTTTAAAAGGCCGCGCTTGACTTGTGCTTCATGTCTAATGCCCTGAGGTCCTGTATAGTAAAATCAGCTGGTAAATTTGGGACTCGGTTTTTATGCTTTCGGCTACTTAACAGTGTCTAAAATTGCGAGGGCAATTTGCGGGTGGTGTTAAAGTTAAGGCAGAGGCAGCAGAAGCTCAAGTCCTTTCTCCGGGGGTTTCAGAGCAATGGTTTGGTGGAGGGGCAGCGAGGTCGAAGGGATGCGCTGGAGGGGGGGAATCGGCATGGAGCAAAAGCCTCTTGCCGCACAGCCCGACCACATCATCCCTCCGCCGCGGGACCTGGGACACGGGGACATGGGGACACAGGGAAACGGGGACACGGCGACAGAGGCGTCCTTCCCAGGACGCCTCTCCCAGCCTGGCCTGACAGCCCTTCCCGCTAATCCGTAGGTGGAGCTCTTCTGTCATCTTTTTCTGCTTATGTTGCTAAGTAGTACCCAGAAATAGCTTCCCCGGGAGGAGAAAAGTGCCTCCCTCAGCAGCTTTTGCCAAAGGTGAAATGCTCCGAGCATCCTTTGAAGAGCCAAAGCCGGAGGGCTTCGCCCCAGGGCCGCGCGAGGCGGGCGCGCTGCCCCTTCCTCTGTCCCCCTCCCTACCGCAGCGCCATGAAAAGGGGCCAAAATATCTCCCCTCCCTCCGCTGGCCCCCTCGCCGGCTGACGGCCGCTCGTTCTCTCTTTCTCCTCT
>NW_008824673.1:25711-32311 GCF_000699105.1 Pygoscelis adeliae | reverse complement strand
GCCGCCGGCCCCGCACCACGGCCCGCTGCCATGCTGCAAGGGCAGGAGCGAGCATCCCGCCGACCCCAATGGTGCTCTCGCGTCGTCTGGTGCTATCGACCAAAACCCAAGCACTTTCCAAGAAAACCAAGCTGTTTTTCCGTCTAGTTTACACTCGCCTAGTATGCCAAAGCCAGTCGGTAAGAGGCAAGCCTCAGCGAAAGACAGTGTCGCCAGCCCGCGGCTGCTGGTCCAGAGCAGCCCTCTGAGAAGGAACATGCCACCAAACTCTCTCCCCCAAGTGCACTTTCAGAGCAAAGCCTATTACAGTTCCCCCGCGGGCAGCGCCAGTGCAGGATCCGTGCCTTTCGAGACAAGCATTCCCACTACGGCACCCACCCACCCCAGGCTTGTGCAAGCTTGGGAAGGTGCCACTAAGGCGTTTTCTCCCATGGATCAGAATTCAGCACCTTATTCAAACCCTGTTGGAAACCAGTTCTCATTCGAGTGCCAGTCTGGCCCCGAGCAGAGGCAGCACAGGCAGAAAAATGCCAGGATGCCTTGGCAGCAAATACACCTCACTTCTGCAATGCCCGGTCAAAACAGGCTAGAGCTGTCGAGACAGATCACCAGCCAGAAGCTCCCCTTCCCCCTGGGCACGTCGGAGTGGCAGGGGAGCGGGAAGGCCCAGAAAGGGTCCCCCGTAAAACTCTCCCCAGGGTATCACGGTAAAAAGCTCTTGTCGGGAGAGAGCCTCGGGGTCCAGAGGGGGGAAAAGCCTTCTTCTACGGCATCGGTCAAGCAGGTCCTCCTCCCTCCAGGAGCTCGTCGGGCTCAACGCTGGTCCTGCCGCCGTCAGCCTTGGTGGCTGCCTCGCCTTGCGAGTCCCCGCTGCCGTCCCCTGTCCCCAACCCCACCTGTGGCAGCACCTGCTCGTCGCTCTCCCCCACGTCCAGCAGCCCCCTCAACCCCAGCTTTGAAGACAGCCAGATGTCCGGAGCGCTGACACCCTCTCCCTTCTTCCAGCACCCCTGCCATCCCAAGGACGGCAACAAACCCTTCCACCCCTCCGATGTCCTGAGCTCCAGCTCGCTTCATTACCACCCCCCGGACTCCATGAAGACCTTCCACTTCCCTCCTGATGCCCTGAAAGAGGACAACCTCCTGAAATGCGCTCCGGCAAGCCCGTTCCACAAACCCGGCGTGGAGGTGGCAAAAGGATGCTCGGATGGGCTGGATGGGGAGCAGCCTCCGCCGCCGTACTCCTCCCATCACTTGCTGGCCAGCTCACTCAGCAGCGCCAGCCTGGATCAGCTGGACGTGCTCCTGACCTGCAAGCAGTGCGACCAGAACTACAGCAACCTCTCCTCCTTCCTGCAGCACCGCCAGTTCTGCGCCTCCCATCCCGCTCCCCAGGGAGAGGGCAAGGATGCTCCCCGGGTAGCCGAGGGGCGGAAAGCGCTCCCCCCGGAGCCCCACAAGGCCCCCAGCCTGGGGCTCTCTCCGGACCCCCAGGCGCATTTGTTGGCGTTAAACAAGAGCGATGACTTCTTGCTGGATGGGGAAAGCAAAAGCGAGGGCAAGGAAGATGCTCTGAAGGGTGGCCTCTTCAACGGCCTTGCCGCCAGCTCCCTGCCACTCACCGCCTCGGACCTGGACATTGACGATGCCAAGCTGGACAGCCTGATCACCGAAGCCCTCAACGGCCTGGGGTACCAGTCAGATAACCCAGAGATCGACAGCAGCTTCATAGACGTGTTTGCCGATGAGGAGCTGACGGGCATGAAGGCAGCCAGTGGCGGGATGTCCCACAAGGCGAAGGAAGCCCTGGCCTCAGAGAGCAAATCAAAGCAGGCAGGAGTGGAGGAGAAGGCAGTGGGCCAGCCCAAGGCTGGCTATTTTTACGAGGACGGCCACCCAGGTGGGGAGCAGGTGAAGAGAGGGGCAGGAAAGCAGCACCTTCACAAGGGGAGGGCGGCACGGAGGTTGGCAGCCCAGGAGCCGGATCCCGGGGCAGCGGGAGCAGAGCGGACGGCCAGGCTGCGGGCAGGCAGGAATAGCAGCGTCCCACCAGCCACCACCTCCTCCAACCAGCCAAAAGCATCCCAGGAAGCTCAGCCAGGAGCCTCCGACGAAGAGCGAGGCGGGGCCGGGTGTTGCCACCAAGAGCTCCAAGCCGCCCCGGTTCTCTATGAAGGACATGAAGAAGCGGAAGCCCCGAAGCGGGACGTGGAGCAAGGAGCTCATTCACAAGATCGTGCAGCAGAAGAACAAGCTCCACAAACTGCAGGTGAAGAGCAGCAAGCAGGTGCAGTTCCCCCAGGTCACCGAGAGGCTGCTGCCAGCCGCCAAGGAGGGCAGGTTTCGGGAGTACGACTACGTCTCCGACTCGGATGATGATGGGGCAGAGTGCAGCAAGCTCCGGGGGAGGAAGAAGCATGGCACGGGATTCATCGGGAGGACCAAGTACAGCTTTAGCAAGAAACGCCTGGGAAGAAGCGAGAGAGGCAAAGAGAAAGACCCGGCCTGGAGCTATAACCAGAAAAGGGACGGTCAGAAAAGGGAGGCACAGGAGCACAGGGGGGTCCCGAGCCAGGAGGATGCCGAGAAAGAGGATTGTGCGGCCAGAGTCCGAAGGCGGAGCAGCCAGTCATCTGCTGGCAGCAACCACAGCGGTAGCGTGCCCGGCGAGATGGGCCCCAGCCCACCCCGCGCTGATGGGGCCGGCTCAGGCAGCGAGAAGGGAGGCACGCGGAGGAGGAGGCGCTCGGGCAGCCCAGCGCGCTCGCCAAGGACTCCTCTCAGCCTTCCCGCGGCCAGCAGCCCAAAGAAGAGCCAGAAGAGCAAAGAGGACTTTTCCAGGGGGAGCAGGCGGTTTGGCTCAGCCAAACCTTTGCTAGCAGGCTCCAGGACACGTCTGAGTACTGAACCAGATGTTGCTGCGATGGACTGTGCAAAGGAGGAGCCGTTACCGCAGCCCCAGGAAAGGCAGCTGCCCAGCACGGCCGCCTCGGGCAGGAGCCCTGTCGGGCTCTCCTGTAAGGAGGGGGCAGAAGAGCCCAAAGGAGCAGCAAAGCACACGGGTGAGGCAGGAGAACCCACCCTGGAGGCTCAGGACTCACCCGAGCTGACCATGGTCAACCAGAGGCATCAGTTTGCCCCTTTCACGAGTGATGGGCTGAAGTACCATGCAGAAGAGGTAATTGCTCCATCCCACGGCAGTAACGAAGCTAGTCCCGGCAACGTGAGTGCTGCCTACTCGGAAGCGGGCATCAAATACTTGAAGGCACACGGGCTCTGTGACGGTCGGAAGGACTATCCCGCGCCGGTTGCCCCGTATGGGGGAGATGCAGTGGGGATGATGCTCACTGCCAAGGCGCCCGATCCATACATCAGCAGCAACAACGCGTTTTTCGATCCCAAAGGCCTTCCCGGTCCCTACGATGACAACCTCTTCTCAAAGCCCCCAGCCTTGGGCTCCTCGCATATGGATGACATGTACTTATGCCGGGACGACATCAACGCCAGCTCCTTCGAGCAGAAGCACGCCAGCATTTCCCCCTACGCCGCAGAAACGCCGCAGGGCAAGGTCTCCTCCCCTCTCGGCTTCGATTCCTCTTCAATATTTGGAGAGCTTCCCGTCACCGAGTTTGATCCGCCGCTGTACGAGAGCGTTTCTACGAGCAAGGACAGTTATGTGACATTTGCCTGCCCCAGCAATCCCCCCAGCAAGCCGCTGCCATTCGAGCAACCGTACCCGCCGTTCATGCCAGAGAAAGACTGGTCCCTCATGGAGGAGGTGGCTCCGATGCTGCCAGAAGACATGACTCAGTTCCACAGCCTTTCAGTGGAGAAGCCACTAGCCAAGAAATTCCCCGAGGAAGGACCTGTCCCCACCAGCCAACTCTCCCTGCCGCTGCCCGACAGGATAACGGATTATAACGTGACTTTTATGAACAACATATCAGACGATGAGCTGGAGATTAAGCGATTAGTCACAGAGCTGGAAAGTCAACTGCAAACCAGCAAGCTGGATAGCGAGGCATCCGTCGCCCTTCAGAAACCTGAGCAACACGTCGCTGCCCATCTGCGAGGACAGGCGGCTGAGCAGTTCCCACCGCTGCCAGTCGAGCAGGAGGCGGGCCAGGAGAAAGGACTGTTTTTGGCAGACGAGCTGGGCAGTTCAAGCCTCTGTGCTGGGGAGAGGCTGGAGGGCGAGAAGCCGGCCATCGTGAGCACCCGCGGGGACTACGAGAGACCCAGGGAGCCCTGGCCCTGCCCGGTGGAGCTGGGCTCGCTGGAGGCAGGGATGTGCACACCAGCCCCGCTCGCCGTGGACCATTTCTGCTCCAAAGACAGTGGCGAGCAGCTCCGGGAAGCTGCGGCTGCCGAGGAAAGTGACCCTGGAAAGATGGAAAATGGGTCTTCCTCCAAAAGTCTACCTGGCTCACGCACGCCAGACCAAACAGAGGCTCCCGTCTACACAGACCCCATGACAAAAAGCCCTCCTGTTGTCACCGACTCCGTGTTCCCCAAGGCCCTGGCGGCAGCTGAAGCGACCAAAGATCCCCTGCCATCCCTGCCATGCCAGCGTGGTGCCGAGAGCTCCCCTCTGCCAGGGAAAGCAGATGAAAGCTTCGCTGATGCTGCAGAGCTGGAGAAGTTTGATGCACATCTTCCAAACCGTAAACCTGAATTTGGCTTTCAGCAAGGTCCCACCCCAGCCTTGGATCTCGCCTTTTCGCCTCACATCAAAGAGGTCCCAGACGCAGAAGAAAGACCCTTAAGCAAGCCCGAGTCACCCAAAGTGGCGAAAAGCGCCATGGACTTCAAAGGGGATGGTGGTGGGGCTGCGTTGGTGGAAGAAACGGAGGAGAGGAAGACCCCCACCCCCTATCCAGCCCCCGGACCAGGCGACAAAGCCAGCAAGCAAAAAGTGCTGCTGTTCGATATGCTGAGCCTGCCCAAGGAGAGCGACTGCGGCTCCCAGAAGATGTTGGCATGCCAGGAGACGGTTGCCAACCCTCTGCAGCAGCTCCAGCTCTTCGTTGCCCGAACGGTGAAGAGCAACGAAGAGGAGCTGTTGATGCCGTGCTTCCCCATGCTGCTTGCTCCTAGCCACCCCTCTGCTACCGCCCGCGTCCAGCCGGAGCAGAAAGAGGAGAGTGGTGGTGCCTCGGAAGGGGAAAATCGGACATATTGCCCTGCCCAAGGGGAGGGGAACGTCCCCATTGGAGGCAACGCTGAAAATATTGCTGCCCCAGCGAAAGAGGCTGTGCTTTTCTCCGGTGCATGCGAGCAGCTGGAGTCATTCGGTGCAATGGGCTCTTACCGTGCAAAACAATCCACGATTGCGAAGCCAGAGCTGCACAATAATGTAACGGAGCTGCAGCACTTAGCAAATGAACACGCGGAGCCAAATGACATTAATATCTGTGCAGATGGTGTTTCCCAAGAGCGTAATGACCTCTCGCCACTCAAAAACACAGCGGTGACCCCACTGCCAGGGCAAGGAAAGAAAGCTGATCAGCTCATGGAAGAGCAGGAGCAAGATAAAAACAAAGCGACCTTGGCATTTAAAAAACACGAGCAATCCCATTTAAGCTGTAGTTTGCTTGAGAAAGAAACGCTGGGCAGTGCAGCAGCAGAGAGGCTGGAGAGGAATCAGGTGGGGCAGGGGGCACAGCCCCTGCGCAGTGCTCCCGCGAGTCCCACCAGCCCCCCCGGTCCCTCTGAGGAGGATCTCCACCAGGATCACCACTTGGTGCCGGAGACAAGAGCCGGCGCAGTCAGTGCAAAGGTTCTCAGAGAAGGAAGTGGCAAGAAGAAGTCTCTCAATGGCTGTCACTACACGGGCGAATCTCCAGCCAGCCTGCCCTTGCCGACCAATTTTTCTCACCCCAAATGCTTGCAAAGCGGTGGGGTCGAGGGAGGAGAGGTCCCCAGCTTCGGCACTCCGCTCTCAGATGAGAAGAAATACGGCACGTCCCTGCTTAACGCATCGAGTTCTTTCGTCATGAAGAGTTGTCCTCCCGAGGCCAACAGCCATTGTGTCCATCACCCCACCGTGAGCCCGGTAGAGCAAGGGACATGGAAAAGGGCACCCACCTTTCCTCCCTCGCTGCATCACTGTGGGGCCGTGCCCATGGAGGCGGTCGAGAACGGTCACCATCACCTCCCCGACAGTGTTTTAGGTAACTACAGACCACCTGAAAGAGAAGAGACGGCGAGACCCTGCGCTCTGCTGCACGCTGATGGTCTGGTGGGCTCTGCTTTGGAGATGGATGGTCCCCAGAAACCGCATAGGAAGGACTGCTCTCTTCCCTGCTCGCCGCCTTTCAACCAAGAGGGTGTTGGGAAAGAGGTACCTGAAAGCGCCGGTGCTGTGCTGCCGACCTCTCATTTTCAAGAAAATCAAGCATGCACCGTCACAGATATGGTCGTTAACTCCATTCCTCCGGAAACCCAAGATTACCCAACCCAGCCCACAACGGATCTTCTGCCTATCGGAGAAAGAGAGGTAAACCCGAATCAAGAGAACAAGCTTGAAAGTTGCTCTGATGATGGAAATAAGCATCAAAGTGAAACAGAGGCTCTGTCCAATGGTTTTGTTGTTCAGCA
>NW_008824673.1:16877-25692 GCF_000699105.1 Pygoscelis adeliae | reverse complement strand
TTCAGCAGGTGCCAGCTACTGTCAGTAGAGGTCTTACAAGGATTGGAGATCTTGGTCCTGATGAATTAAATGGCCACGAGTTTTCAGAGGCAGCAGAGGGGAGACTTGGTCTTTCCAAAACCACAGAGAGCGGAGGAAAGAGTTTAAAAGGGGAGAAACCCAAAAGCCGTGGGGCTGGAGAAGCTGGGAGTTGTGTGTTAAACAGTATGGGCCAAGGAGAGGGCAATGCGCCCAACAGTACTCCAAACCCTTCCCAAAATGAACTTCACAAAGAAAAGAAGCCAAATGGGCTCCCGGTGACCTGCGACATTTGTTCAGCCACTTTCCGGTCCAAGCCTGGCTTGACCAGGCACAAAGCTGTCAAGCACCAGGTGAAGAACGGGGGCGTACCACAGCCCAGCAAGACTCCCAGGTCCACTTTGATTCCTGCAGACAAGACATCGAAAGCAGCCCAAAAGGTGCCCAGAAGGAGCCTGAAGGCTTCGGTCAAAGACAAAACCTGCAGCTCACAGATGCCGGCCACCAACATTGAACACGTCCCCAAGAAAATATGCCCAGACCTGGAGAAAGAGCCCAGCGCACAGATGCAAGAAGTGGTCAGCAGAGTGCTCAGCGACCTCAGCGTGATCTCCTTTGAGATGTCCCAGGAGCTGCACCGCACACGTGTTCTGCAGAGGGAGATGAAGGCAAAGGGACCGCGCTTGGAGACGAGGGGAGCAGGCGAGGCAGCAGCTGGGAAGCTGTACCAGGGACGGCAAGCCAGGAAGGGAGAAAAGGGCAGAAGGAGCCAAAGCAAAGATCCTGGAGAGGTGAACAGCAATTCTGAAAAGAAGCTCAACAGGAAAGTGAGACGAAGGAAAGCAAAGGTATTTCCCAGCAGAAATGAGCCCGATGGTCCATGTGAGCTGGAGAAGAACGCAGGCCCTCCCCCTGCTCTCCTCAGCTCCAGTCTGCCCAGGATCATGGAGGGCTTGCATGAGCCGGGTGGTTGCATCTCCACAGAGGAGCAAAATAGGTCCAACTCAACCCAGCACTCTCAAAAAGCTGAACAGTCCCCTTGTGCAGCTGAGTTTGCAGAGGACCTGGGCGACAGGATGGTGTCTTCAAAGGAGATGGACAGCAAGGAGTCAGTAACGGGCACGGCCGCCTGTCCCACGGTCGGGGAGGTGGAAGATCCAAATGGAGTGGAAGACACGCAGGCTTGCAAAAAATGGGTTAGCAGGTTTGTGAAGCAAGTGGAGAAGGGATTGGGCAAGTTAGGCGAAGAGCAGCATTGTGGTGCCGATGGCGCGGAGGAGATCGATGCTGAGACAGGAGACAGTCCTGCAGCAGGCAGCGGTGCTGGGAACCGGAGCAGTGCCCCGCAGGGTCCCATGGCTCCCGCTGAGGAGGGGCTGCCGCTGGAGACGTGTGATTCAGAAACAACCCAAAAGGCTCCCGGGCAAGACGCTCTGCAGACCGCGCCGGGGACAAGCCCTCCTCCTGCAGACCCAAAGCAATGGGCGAAGGCAGACGGGCCACTGGGCAGAGAGCACTGCGTGGAGAGCGCGGCTGTCTCAGACCTCCAGAGCTTGTTTGACGATGACTCCACGTTCTCCCAGCTGTTCCCCCGGGACGACCAGTTCATCCGGAGAAAGTGCACACGGGTGTATGGGAAACGCAGCAAGAAACCCAAGCCCGTCACGGAGGTAAACCTCCGGCCAGCGGGTGCCATCGACCTCTTCACGATCCGATTAGCTTCCGACCTCAGCAAAACCAGCTCTTTCTGTGTCACCAGGGAGGACCCTTGCGAATATGAAACCATCTCTGTCGACGACGCCTTAATGCTAAACATGTGTCACGGCAGCAAGGCGAAGAGCGGAGATGCTGCTCCCAGTGGATCTAAAAGCACTGCGCCGACGTCAGGCTGCGAGAAGACCGACCAAGGGAAGGAGGACATCGACCTGGAAGACAACATGCTAACCTTCTTGTGCCAAAACAGCCAAGTGGACAACGTCCCCAGCTTGAACATCTGGGGGAGTCTGGAGAAGGAGGGAGAAAGCCTCTCTGCCGAGGACATGTTTGAGCCTCTGATGGACCTTGAGGATGAGCACCCGCTCAGAGAAGTGAGCTCCGAGCCCCCTGACCTGGCAGAGGAGCCCTACGATGGCAAGGCTAACGAAGAGTCAGACTCTCCCGAATTTCATACCATCGACATCGAGATGCTGAACGCAAAGCTGAAAATGAGAGACATGTGCTTCTTCGGCCCTTGCGAAGATCTTCCTGGCCACGGGGAGGACGACGCTGTGAGTTTCAGTCCGAAGCCGGGCCAGCACAGCAAGCACAGAAGTAAGCTAGAAGATGGGAAGCTGGGGAAAAACCGCAGTGAGATAACCATCAAGGCCAAAGACAAGCAGTACAAATGCAAAGTCTGCTTCCAGTGGTTCCTGACGTTAGGGGAGCTGGACTTCCACAAGCTCTCCCATAACCCTTCCCCTCCGCCTACCTGCTACATGTGTGTCCAGCGCAAATTCAGCTCCCGGGAGCAGCTGAGGGACCATCTGAAGGAGAAGCACGCCAAAAACAAAGCCGGTCTGTGGGCTTGTGGAATGTGCCTGAAGGAGATCTCCGACGTCTGGATGTACAACGAGCATCTCCGGGAGCATGCCACCCAGTTCGCGCGCAAGGGGCAAGCGCAGAAATCCGTGATGGGCCTGCCAGCCTGCTTCGGTGAGGACAATGCCGCTGTCACCCACTTCCTCAACACCATCATGTATCGGAAGCCCAGCAGGTCCTCCCGGCACGCCGACCCCAGCAGCAAGCATGCAGTTAGCAAGGAGAGCAAGAGCCCCAGGGAGCTGCCCCTCGAGCAGGAGGCCAAGGCGATGAAAGACCCCTTGGAAAGCAACATCAAGGTGAAGCCACCTGCACCCAGCTCCTCTAAAGCATCCGCCAGTCCGTCTCCAGAGCACATGGCAAAAAGCGAAGGCACCCCAAAATCTGTCCCCATGCACCCGGACTGCAAGGATCCTTCCAGGGACTGTCATCACTGTGGCAAACAGTTTCCCAAACCCTTCAAGCTCCAGCGGCACTTAGTCGTGCACAGTTTACAGAAGATTTATTTGTGCCACAAGTGTCCAATGTTCTACCAGGAGACCAAAGAGCTTCGAAACCACCTCAGCCAGGAACATGGGATAGTGGAGGAGCAGGAGATCAAGCACACCACCCTGTACGCCTGCGAGCTCTGCGCAGACGTCATGCACGTTATCAAGAAGTCCTTCATCTGCAGCATGTGCAACTACACCTTCTCCAAGAAAGAGCAGTACGACCGGCACATGGAGAAGCACCTGGTGGGAAGCAACAAGACTTTCAAATTCAGAGGGGTCATGAGGCCCGGCGTTGCCTCCAGAGAGGGCAGGGAGAAGGTGAAAGAGGACAGTTCTCTCCGGGAGGGCATGCCACCGAGCAAGAAGAGGAAGGTTGCTCACCACGGCAGCTCACTCCCGCGCAGCTCGCCGGTCCACCTGGACCCCACTAGTGACCTTCAGCTGGTAGAGGCTGCAAGCCCCAGCCTGCAAGCTCCCACTGACTCCTTCCCTACAGCACCCGGTGACCCAGGAGCACCTCTGCCCCAACCCTCCGTGAAAACAGAAGACCTGGTGGGTGACTTCTCCGACCTCCTGGCGGAGATGGAGAAATCCCAGTTTGACACCCTGCCTCCACCACCCTGCCTTTCCCCGTCTTTGCCACAGGCTGCGGCGAGCAGTCCGGAGCTTGGCCATATCACTGCCCTGTCTATCGAGGAGCTGGAGAAAGGAGCGTTTGATGGGAAATCACTTCCTTTCTTGGACTCGCCCGAGTTTACCATTGACCTTGCTGGCTTGGCTTGTAACCAGGCCACAGGCCAAAAGCTCTCTCCTCCACACCTGACCGAGAAACGTGGCTACACCGATGCCCATAAAAGAACAAGCGTAGGCAACAAAGACGAATATATAGCGGGTGTCCTGGAAAATCCCAGTGCAGCCACCGATGCCGTGGATGAGATCCCATTTCTCCAGCTTGCCAAGAAAGCCTCGGAGCTTCCTTCCCCGCAGGCAGAGGCTCCACCAGCCAAGGAGACCCACAGGTGGGGCAACCCCAGTGCCAGCGACGCCTCTTCTTGGGAAGGTGCATCTAAGACCACATCTCCAGAGGCTGCCCACCACCCCCTGCCCCTGAAGGACAAGACGGCATCGCCCACGCTGACCAGGGCTGCCAGAGATTCGCCCCTGCAGAAGAAGACCGCGGGTAGCCAGCCCGGCAGTGAGGCGGCTCCTGATGTGGGCAGCCCCGGCGGCAGCACCGAGGAGGGTCAGCAACCCATCTCGGGGAAGGAGAAAGCCGTGCCCGAGGCTAAGGACAGCAGCGCTAACGCCAAGGACCAAGGCGGCAACCCAAGCAAATCCACCAGCCACCAGCCCAGAGGCGAGGCAGCCAGCAACGCCGTGAGGCACGGCCACGTGGAGCCAAGCAAAGCCACCGGCAAGCTTCACCCCAAGAGGCGGAAAGAGCACAAGTCCTTGAGCCACCGGAGCAGCTCCGGCTCCCGGGAGAACATGGAAGGAGACGGGAAAAAGAAAAAAGCCCGGACCCCATGCCCGGGGAGGAGCGAGAGCGCCGGCGAGCTCAAACGCGCTGGCTGGAGCAACGCCGAAGCATCTGCCCTCTCCCCCGGGAGGAGGGAGACGCACTGCAACAAACTGGTACCCAAGCCCAAAACGGGCACCCAGCTGAAGAAGATGGTCCTGGACACTTACAACCAGAAGAAGGGTGAGCTCCGTCACGCCAACGGGGATGTGAAACGCAGGAAGGCCATTCTGGGGAAGAGCCTCCACCAAGTGTTGGCCAAGGGGCCAGCGCCATCCCCGCGTGGCTCCTTGCACAGCCCGCGCGCCGCCCGGGGTGCCAAGCCGGCCGGCTCGGCCCGCTACCGCCACCGCCGAGTCCCAGAACAACCTGCTAAGCCAACTCTTTGGGCAAAAATTAACTAGCTTTAAAATTCCTTTAAGAAGAGATACTTCAGAGTAATTTATGGAAGTGACTTATGGTGATCCTCAGCTGCTTTCATGGGGTTTGCAAGGGAAAAATTATCAAAGCATTAAATTCGTTTGTGTAGCATGATTTCTCTGTCTAGCTTAAATGAACTTGCACTGCAGCCTCTGTGAAATAGTTTGCTTTGTGTCTACTAATCTACTTTAATTCACCTGATTTATCATGCAAATGCCAGAACTTTGATGTTGCTGATGATTTTCATGAACTGAAATTGTAATCGCTTTGGGCAGACTGAATCGTCGAGAGCAATTGCTTTATTGCAGAAGTGCTGAGGTTATAAGGATACTTGCAAATCTCAGACCCTTTTGAGACTGTGTCTGTGTTATCTTTGTACAAAGTACTTGAAGAGATGAACTTCATTCCATAGACGTCTTATTCATAAGGTGCAGTACACTGTAGAAAGCAAATTTTTTTTTTTGAAGATTTTGCACAAATAATCCCGTACAATTCATTTAATTGGGAGCTGGCCTAAGAGATGATACAATTAACAAAAAAAAAAAAAAAAAAAAAATAAATTAAGAATTGAGTGTCCTATATTTTGACAGCCATCCCTATGAATTTGTTTCTACATCGTCAAGAGAATAAGGAACCGGCTCTGGGGCTGCCGGGGCTGTCGGAGCCCTTCAGAGGATGCTGCCACTCTTTGACCACTGTAGACGTTGTAACCGGAGGAGAGCTGCCACCGCGAGCAAACTGCACCTTGACACTTGTGACAAACTCTGATTTTTTTAGGGTTTTTTTTTTTTGTGTGTGTATGTGTGTGTGTGTGTGTGTGTTTTCTTTTTGTTGGGGGGGGAGGGGGGTTGCGCAACAACAAAACTGTGCCAATTTACCGCACCGAAACGGTACTGTCCGAGTGCCCTCAACAGTATCACTTCTAAACTATCTTACTGTATTGAGTTAGTGGCTATATAGGTATCCGCTTTTTACTATGCAGTTACTGGTGCTATTCTTCTTTTTTAATGTGAATACAGACTTCCTTGATTGAAAAATAAAAGGGAACCGTTAGGAAGTAGCCATTACCTGTAAAAGAAAACGAAGCAGGAAAAAAAAATTTTAAAAATCCAACTTTAGGGGAAAAAATCCTGTATGCTGGTACTCCGTAGTGTCGAAAAGGTTACGTCATGTTAAACGAGCACGTTATACAACCGAACTTTTGAATCCGGAAAGAAATCTCAGGTGCAAACGAGGACATGAAAGATAATTAAAAATACTATTGAAATACTCCCAAGTCAAGGAGGTGAAGTAATGCACTGATGTGATATGAACAGTCAGAGTACTTTGCGTCTGTCCTGCAATTATTTTTTGTTTTGTTTTAGATTTAAAAGGAAAAAAAAGATGCTTTATTCTGTTAATATGTATCTTTACAATTCTTTGTATTGTATAAAAATATTGTAGGTAATTTACCTTGGGTGCAATGTGTTCTGTCAAAAGTTTTTATTTTGATATTTTGTCAGAGAAGCAGAGAGAGAGCAGGAAACGCCGTTTTATGATGTTGTATGTGTGCTTTTAAAGTGCCTCTTTAATATTGTTAAATAAAGTATGAGATGAAAATATGGGGTGGTACTGTAAAATCATACATGATTAATCTTTTCAAATATATTCCAATATTTTCACAGAAATCTCCTGTCTGCGTGATGTTTGTGGGATGTTCCTCCCTGGCTGTGTCCCGTACCCCGCAGGCCACTCCTCCCGCGCACCTCTCTAACCAAACGATGATATTTCTAATTGGCAGTTGGATGCTCGGTACGTCTTCGTGGTGTCCTCTGCAAAGTGGCCGCAGGAGGACGGTGGTGCCGCTGCCAGCACCTTTGCAATCATTTGCAAAGCGGTGGAGCTTCTCAGTGGTGAAGATGCTTGTGCATCTCCTCTTCCTCACTGCATCTTGCCCGAGTCCTGCTCACGACACAGGTGTCTTGTCCTGGGGGGGAAAAGCCCAACATGATGGTGATGGTGATGGTGATGGTGGTGATGATGGCCCAGTTTGGTCGTCACCAACTGGTGACGGTGATGGTGATGGGGGTGGCCCAGTTTGGTCATACCCAATTGGTGACGGTGATGGTGATGGTGGTGATGATGGCCCAGTTTGGTCGTCACCAATTGGTGATGATCAAAGAAGGCCGTCACCGTCACCAATTGGGTATGACCAAACTGGGCCACCCCCATCACCATCACCGTCACCAGTTGGTGATGACAAAACTGGGCCACCACAATCACCATCCCCAGTTGGTGATGACCAGACTGGGCCACCACCATCACCGTCACCAGTTGGTGATGACAAAACTGGGCCACCACAATCACCATCCCCAGTTGGTGATGACCAGACTGGGCCACCACCATCACCGTCACCAGTTGGTGATGACAAAACTGGGCCACCACAATCACCATCCCCAGTTGGTGATGACCAGACTGGGCCACCACCATCACTATCACCAGTTGGTGATTACCAAACTGGGCCACCACCATCACCATCACCAACTGGTGATAGTGATGGTGGTGGCCCAGTTCGGTTGTCACCAACTGGTGATGGTAGTGACCCAGTTTGGTCGTCACCAATTGGTGATGATCAAAGAAGGCCGTCACCGTCACCAATTGGGTATGACCAAACTGGGCCATCATCACCACCATCACCATCACCATCACCATCACCGTCACCAGTTGGTGACGACCAAACTGGGTCACTACCATCACCAGTTGGTGACAACCGAACTGGGCCACCACCATCACCATCACCATCACCAGTTGGTGACAACCGAACTGGGCCACCACCATCACCAATTGGTGATGATCAAACTAGGCCATCACCGTCACCAATTGGTGATGATCAAAGAAGGCCGTCACCGTCACCAATTGGGTATGACCAAACTGGGCCATCATCACCACCATCACCATCACCAATTGGTGACGGTGATGGTGATGGGGGTGGCCCAGTTTGGTCATACCCAATTGGTGACGGTGATGGTGATGGTGGTGGCCCAGTCTGGTCATCACCAATTTGTCCTCAAGCTGACCTCTGCCGGCACGGCGCTGAGGTCTGAAGGTAGGAGGCTGACACAAAGCCAAGCATATTATATTCTTTAATTACTGTTGCAATCATAACATTTAAACGCTGTCAATGAGAGATAGCTCCTAACTGCAGGCTAGAATCCTTGCCACTTGGGGCTTGTAACTAAAACTGCAGGATTAATTTGATTAATTGATAGAATTATTTTCCAAACTACTCTTTTGTTTATGGAGGCTTAAAATGCTTGCTGTCTGCACCCTCCTGGTGTGTTGCAGAGTGGAGATAAAGTGGCTGAAAATAATTAGTATGGCTTAATTTAGGGAAAAAAATAACCTCAAAAGAATTTTGCAGAAAATTTAAGGCAGCACATTTTACTTTGTTTTGGCAGGAAATATTATGGAGCTGGAAATGGGACTTTTATGTTTTCCCTCTACTATATTTCACCAGAGCAGCAAAGCTACGGGGCAGAGGAGTATTTCGTGCCTGGGTGTTACTGTAGCTCTCCCGCGCCCCCAGCTTCATAACGTGGGCACGTGGGAATGAAGTTCTGGCAGGGGTTTTGCTGCGGGGGATGGGACCCGGCCCGGGGGCCCTGGGCAGGGTGCGGGGCCGCCACCCTAAATGTGCGGGGCCTCCCCCCTAAAGCAGCACCCGCCTTATCGCCGCACGGGCCACGAGCGATGCTCGCCTCGGGTACCGCTTCCTCCCGAACGCTGCTGCCCGGGGGGGACGCTGGCATCA
>NW_008824673.1:14452-14822 GCF_000699105.1 Pygoscelis adeliae | reverse complement strand
CAGCCCCCCTGTGGGGGCCCAGCGGCGCACCCAGCATCACCGCCACCCGCCCGTGAAATACGGCCGAGGCAGCGCCTTCGCTTTTCCCATTTACATTCCTCCGCCGACACCTCCTCTCGCTGCGTCTCTAATAATATCACCCCAGATTAATTGGCACTAATACGAATGTACACAGCTCCATAAAAAGATGTCACCTCGCTCACAATGGGGGAAACGGCTGCTCGCGCATTATCTCTGCTCTGCAGGCGTGTAATTCACTCCTCAGGAAAACACGCTATTTATTCTGTTACCCTATAACAATCTCTCTGCAAACACAACGGGATCGGTGGGGGCGGGAAAAAAAAAACAACAACCCGGCCATGCCGCCGTC
>NW_008824673.1:13631-14337 GCF_000699105.1 Pygoscelis adeliae | reverse complement strand
ACTGCAAATTCTCAGGCCCTGGGGGGTTTTAGGGGGTTTTGGGTTGTTGCCAAAAAGCTAATTAAAGGGCCCCGGGCAGGAATGTGCAAGGGGAAGGGCTGCAACCTGTTTCCCCCCCCGTAGCTGGGCTCCCCTCCCCAGGGCACGGTTGCACGCCGGTGTTGGGCACCCACCGGCTCGGTCGAGGCTTTTTTGGCTTCTTACGGCAGGGGTGAGATGCAGCCCCCTGAGGGTGTGACAGCAACCGGGGTCTGTCCCCTCGGCCCCTCGAAGGATGCTGTCACTGCTGCTCCTAGCATAAAGAGCCGGGAATAGCCAACATCCCCCTGCTCTGTTCTGGGGAGGGGAAATTTGGGCGCCCTATTTGTGTCCGCTCACCCCCAGCCCCCCAGGCCCTTGCAATTATTGGTGCTGTGTTTCATTAAACGGTTTGTCTAATTGTCTCGGCGTCAGCAAACGTGGGGGGTAAGTAACACGGGTGCTGTGAGCGGTGTCAGCGGGTGATGCCACGGATGCGCTGGAGGAGCCGGCTGGCTCTGCAGCGCCGCACCGGCCCCCAACCCCAAAACGCCCGTGGTCATCCCGGGGTGGGGGGGTAGGGGGTATGGAGAACCCCCCCAAAAGCAGCGGAGTGGAGCCTCGGCTCCCCACGACGCGGGCCCCGATGGAATCCGCGCCCATCACGGCTGGTGCCCAGCCGCGGCCA
>NW_008824673.1:10686-11411 GCF_000699105.1 Pygoscelis adeliae | reverse complement strand
CGGCCCCCCGTGGGGGCCCCGCGGGCCCCCAGCCCCCGCCCGCCTCTCCCCGTCTCCGGAGGGTCGCGCTCCCCACGATCCAACCCATCGGCCGGGATCCGGTTTCGGTCCGGCGGGGACGTGCCGGTTGCGCTGAGAAATTCTGCAAAGTGCTGGAAGTTTTTCGGTGACGGGCTTCGCTCGGCTTTTCTCCCTTCCTCTCTGGTGTGTGTGTGTGTGTTTTTTTTCTTTCCCCCTCAAGTCGATGGAAGCTGGCGATAAGAGGGAGATGGGAGGATAGGGAAGGCTGGCCACCATGTGATAATCTAGCTTTATCTTTCTCTTGAAATAATTGCAAGGCTGAGTTGCACCTACCTGTTTCCCTGCCTGGGGTGATTGCTCTGGTGATAAAGCTCAGCTAGACTTTTACCCGGGTAGAGTTAAAACTAGTCCCAGCTGCCTCCTCTTTTTTTTTTGTGTGTGTGTGATCATTTTCTCCTTTAGCTTTATCCAACTTCCGCGGCTTTATTTCGGCAAAAAGCCCGGCTGCCCAGCGATCCCCTCCCTGGGTAACTCCAGCTCATTAAACCGGGAGCGTTAAGACCCAAGCGAGCGGTAGCGTCGCAGCCGTTGAAATAACAACGCCGATGTGGGCGATAGCTGCGTGCGTGGGGGACATGCCGACGGCAGGACGCCCGTCCGGTCCCGGCACCCACCGGCGTGGCCCTTGGGGGGGGGGGGGGGGG
>NW_008824673.1:8606-9909 GCF_000699105.1 Pygoscelis adeliae | reverse complement strand
CCCCCAGCTCCATCCACGGCTGTAAAACCAGCAACCTCCCTGCAGCTGCTGCTGCTCTACAGGGTTGGCTTTTTTTTTTCCTTCCCCCCCTCTTTATTTATTTTAAATTTTTTTTTTTTTTCCTGTCTTTTGTTCTGCTGGTAGATAGATGTGCGGGGCCGATAGAGAGCAGGAGCTGATCTCCAGCCCAGATAGCCTGTTATATTTATTAACTTCAAACATGGGAGCGCGGGCACACAGCTGATGAGCGAGGCTGCTGGCAGCTGCCTGTGCGTGCACTCGCAGCGCCGGGTCTTCCGATGGGGGAAGCTGATAAGCGGGAGATTGATCTCGTCTTGCTGATGTGCCTCTCCTTCTGTTGTTGTTCTTATATATATATATATTTTTTTTTTTTTTCCCCCTCCCGAAATTAACTGGAAGCGAACATTTTTGTAGTAGTTGCAGGGGCCTGTTTGTGGGGGGTTTTTTTCTTTTTTTTTTTTTCCTTTTCCCTTTCTATTCTGCTTTCAGCTACAGTAGATCTGAGCTCCCGATAAGCGCCGAGGCCCGATCTCCATCCTGATAGAGATTGCCCCGGGAGATAAGGACCACTTATCTCTCCCCACCAGACCGGAGCAGGATTCGCTACAACAACAAACACAGCGAAGAGGGGCAAAAGGGCTCCAACAATTTGTTCCATTGCAAATGTGATTAACGCAGGCGCTTTAATTATCTGATGGGGGGGGCAGCTGCGTATGCGTTTTTATTTCTCAAGGTGTTTTCCCCCCCCCCCCTCCGCCGTGTGCTCTGCGAAACAAGCTGGGTTGAGAAGCCGAGCTCTCCCCAGTGCCTGTTATCAGCTGCAGATGTTGCATTAGTTTGATGAGAGCTTTGACTTTCTTTTTCGATCGTTACCTCCCATTCTGCCCTGCGGAGCAAACGCATGGGCTGGGGCGGGGGGAGGCGAAAGCACCGTCATGTTTTTTGTGAGTGGATTTTCTTTAATTGCTGTTAGATGGTGTTAGATAGCGAATGCGATCGGCGCTGTTAAACCCCGCCACCTCTTGATGGGGTGGTTTGGGTTGGTTTTATTGTTTTGTTGGGGTTTGGTTGGTTGTTTTTTTTCTTTTTTTCCCCTCTTTTGCAAGCTCAGCTGCTCCCCGGTCCCGTATGGGCTCTGCGGTGGTGCCGGGCAGGGGGTTGTGGTGCCGGATGGGGGGTTGCGGTGCCGGCCGGACTGTGGGAGCCATCCTTCCCGGGAGCTTGGAAAATTGCATTTCTTGTAAAGATGACAGCGGCCAACCCAGCGTCTATTTTTAGCGGC
>NW_008824673.1:8037-8328 GCF_000699105.1 Pygoscelis adeliae | reverse complement strand
GCCTCACTTTCCCCCTCCACGCCTGCTGAGGAGGGATGCTCCGGGCCGGGGTGGGCGGCGAGGTGTCCGGGGAGGCACGTTACCCTGGGGCCGCTCTGCGGGGTGGGGAGGGTTTGCTGCCGGGTCCCCGGGGAGCACCCAGGGATGAGCTGGGTGCAAGCAGGGCCTCCTGGTTCCGTTCCCGAAACCGGTATTTTCTGTGCCTCACCGGGGGCTGCCTCAGCGTTGCAGCTCCCCGTGCCCCGCTCCTGGCGTCCCGGGGGGGGCAACCCCGTGTCCCCCATGTCTGCT
>NW_008824673.1:6897-7271 GCF_000699105.1 Pygoscelis adeliae | reverse complement strand
GAGGGTGCGGCGGTTTTGGCGGGCAGCCGCTTCCAGGGCCCCGTGGGCGCTGGGGTTGGGTTGGGTTGTGTCTGCTGCTGCTCTTCTGCCTCCCGTGCCCCCGGGGGACACCCCCGCGCTGCCCCCTCCCTGGGCACCCCGAGCAGGCGCGGAGCCGCGGCGATGCCCGCGCCGTGGGGACCCATCCCTGACATCCCACACCGGAGCGGGAAAGCCACCTCTGGCTGGGATTTATGGCTCTGGCTCCGAACTTGCGTGGTTGGGCAAGGTCTTATTTTTCCGTTGTGAATCACGAGGCCACCTAACAAGCTGCAGGTTCCCCTTTCGCCAAGTTGCGAGCCGGCCAGCTCGGCAATCAGGGCTTGGGAAGAAAG
>NW_008824673.1:6571-6825 GCF_000699105.1 Pygoscelis adeliae | reverse complement strand
CCCCTGGGGCCCCAGCGGAGCCACCCAGCGATGGCAGCATCCCAAAGACAACACGGTGTGAAGTCACCGGGGAGCCAAGTCCTCCGGTATCACCGGGTCCGCGTCCACTGTCCGCAGCAACCCTGGAGCACCCCCGTGCCCTGTGAAGCTCCCAACCCCGTGCCCGGCCATGGGGTTGATGTCACCCGCATCCCTGGGAAAGGAAGGGACAGCACTGCCCAAACCGGGAGCAGCAGGGCTGACGCAGCCTGGGG
>NW_008824673.1:3468-4134 GCF_000699105.1 Pygoscelis adeliae | reverse complement strand
CAGCGAGTGGACGGGGCCCGGGGATGCCCGGGAAGCGTCTGCCTTTCTGTACGAGTCTCCAGCCTGAGTCTCACTGGTTCCGCTGCGGGATGCTGCCCGGTCCAGCGGGATGCTTTGGGACCAGCCGCGTCCCGCTGGCCCATCCGGGTTTAAAGATGCTCGAACCATCGTACCCCGTGGCCTCAAACAGGGCCGGATGATGGGAGCAGGCACCGCTCCCTTAGCATCTGCTTTTCAAAATTATACTTGAGTTTCCTCATTCGTCCCCGCTGGAGCAAATGGGGCTTCCAGACTTTTTGGTTCTTTGCACTGGAAAAGGTATCGACCGCAAGAATCCCGAGTTTGTTTCATCTAAATATAAAACTAAAGACCAAACGGTATAAAGTTCATTTTTTAATGTGCTGCCCCATTCCAGTTGGGCTGCTCTCTTTATTTTTTTTAGAGGAACTGTGATAAAAAGCAGTGATAAAGCCAGGACTGTTTTGTGTAGGAGTCGGTATCTGTGTTATCTATCTCCCTTTTTCACTCTCCGAGCAGCTCTGTTGTTTTTTACTCTTATCTCGCTCCACCAAAATGCCAAGAACAGGAAAAAAAAAAAAAAATTAAAAAAAAAAAAAAAAAAAGGGGAAGGGCAGGACATCCACTTTGCTGGGGGCCAAACCGGCG
>NW_008824673.1:1239-3142 GCF_000699105.1 Pygoscelis adeliae | reverse complement strand
AGCCCACCCTGCTTCTTCCAGATGGGCCACCCCCCCCCGTGTTGTACCCTCTTAGGGTCCTTTTCTGCTCCTGGAGCCCCCCCGGCCCCTGCTCGCTGCTGCAGCGTTGGCTGGAGACCCCGAAGTGGGCTGGGATGGCACTGGGCGCCCTGGGGGGCTGGGAGCAGCAGGGACACCCCAGCCAGAGCATCTTCGGTGATGGGTCTGGTGGCCTTCTGGACTACGTCTACCATCGTCCTTGTCCCCATCCCTCCATCCTTGTCCTCGCCTGGTGCTGTCATGGACTGAAAGTCTTGGGGTGGTGGCTGAAATCTGTCCCCGTTCCCCTCCCAGCGGCTTTTGGCAGCGGGATGGAGCCGGCAGGACCTGAAACCGCTTCCCACGGGGAGGGGGACGGCTCCAGCGCGGCATCTCTGGGGTAATTTGTCGCTAGATTAGCAAAGAGCTTGACCTCTGGCCTTGCCGTCACCTGGTATTGATGGGCTCCGCGGGGCCGTGCCGCCGGGTGAGCATCCCCCCCCACCCCCAGCCATTCCGGACTGGAACGGCTTTATTCCGGGTGGGAGAAAAAGTACCAGAACTGGGGATTTTTTCACCCGGAAAAACTCCCTTTGGCCAGCAGCAGCGAAGGCACCTGGCGCAGGAGCAGCGGTGGTGAGGTGGCCTTGCACGTCGGTGCCGCCTTGCACGCCCAGGCGCATTTGGAGCCTGATCTTCATGGATGGAGTTTCCTTCCATATTATCGGGGTATCCAGCTGGTCCCCAGCCGCGGGCTCGCACCGGGCTGCCCAAATCCTGCCCCGATCGGCAGGGGGTTAATCATCTCAAACTGCTCTTGGATGGGGATTGGGATGGAGGACACCCCCGGGTCCCCTCGGTAAGGACCGGTCCCTCTCCACCAGCTGCGGAGGGGCCTCGCCAGCTGCCTCAGTTTCCCTCCTGTGCTTTGAAATTCTCCTCCTCGCCCCGGCGCTGTCGCCAGCCGGGAAGGCAGGACCGCGTTAAGCATCGCATCCCCTTCTCACGGAGCAATCTGCTCCCATCCATCTGATGTGCCGGGGCCGGGGACGGCTCTATTAGACTCTCTCCTCTCTTAAAACCTACCAGGGCGTTATCAACCCCATCTGAAACGTAAAGTCACTTCATTGTCATTGTCCCTGTATTTTCTTTCTCATTATTTTCCCGTGCCCCCCGCGGCCCGTTCCACCCCCCCGCCCCGCCGGCTGCTGTTTGATATGATGCGGGTCCTCTCGCTATTAGTATTAGTAATCGAGGCCCCTGAAGTGAAACAATCTCCTGTAATCTATCAGCGGTTTATCGGCCCTATCTGAGCGCCGGGAATGGCTGGGCTCGGCGATGGCGCCATGCTCGGCCGCTGATAAAGTTACAGAGTTCAGGCGGTGATGAATGTTAAGTAACTGCACCCCGCGCAGATAGGATGTGGACTTGGCAGGGGGAGCAGCTCCGGCTGAAACCAATCTCTCCCCTATCAGCAGGGCTGCTTTTTCTCAGGCTCTGCCTCTCCCCGGCTCTTTTCTTCCCCGAGGGTTGCGGCCGGGGGCTCTGCCGGGGCAGCGCTGCCCCCGATCGGGGAGGGATGCTCGGGGTGCCGCACCCCCCGTGGGTGGATCGATGGGGTGGTTTGCGTCGCCGGGATGGGGGATGCCAGCCCGGGTGTTTGCTTTTATTTATTTATTTATTTATTTATTTTGCGGTGGTTGGGATGCTGCGGGTTGCGGACACGAGCGTCCCCCCCAGCAGTAATTGTAGCATCTCTCTGTGAGCACTCACAGCGTCCTCCCCCCCCACGAGAAATCACAGCACCCCCCACCACCTTCATTCCCCCACTATCCTTCATTCCCCTCCTAGATAAATTCATATACAGTATTTGCAGATTGCAGAA
>NW_008824673.1:0-457 GCF_000699105.1 Pygoscelis adeliae | reverse complement strand
GTTGCGCCCACTGCCCCCATCCCCGGGTTCCCGGGGGACGGTGGCGGCGGGGGGTGCCCTCCCCCCAGGACCCCTGCTTTTGGAGGGCGTTGCAATTTAATGCTGGATCCCAGCAGCATCAACCGAGGGGAGGGAAAAAACAACCCGCCGGAGAACGTGACCTTTGAGGACCGGCGTCATTTCCCGGCCACCGAAACCTCATTTGCCCTCGGCCGCGACACTTGGCATCCCCGATCCCCGGGGAACGGGCTCGGGGGCACCCGAGGTCGTCGGTAGAAGCGAACGTTAATACGTACTGGGGAAAAATTGGGTGAGAAGAAGCGGGCTGCTGTCCCATCAGATACCGGTGGTTTTTGGATTTGCAGCCCAGGTTGTCGTCTGGGTGTTGCTTGCTGCGGGGCGGACACGGCACAACCCTCCTACGAGACCCCAGGGAATCCCCGGGCTGTGCCGGACT
>NW_008824672.1:1944387-1949532 GCF_000699105.1 Pygoscelis adeliae | reverse complement strand
TTGAGCCCTGCCCTTCAGCCAGTTCTTCATCCTTTGCACCATGTACCTGCCCATGTCATAGTTGGACAACTTGTCCAGAAGGATACTGTGAGGGACAGTAAGTCACCTTTCAATCAAATTTGATCCTTGCATACAGATATATGCAGAAATTATTGCTTGCTCCCCTTTCTGCTCTGCTTGCTCACGTCATAGTCTTCTCTCCACATTTATTACTTCTCCTCTACAGTCTGAAACCAATTGGCTGGGGTACAACTAATTAACTGGTGGAGATCAAGCAGTGACCTCAAGATCCTTTAAATAATAACAGCCATAGAAAGGTTAATAATGATAATAATAATGTATTGTTGTGGGACAAAATATCTTCTTAATTTCCAATCACGTTTGTAACATTTTCTTGGGGCCGCTAGGAGTCCTGGAGACTTCAGCATAACATATGTTCTTGCCACGCTTCTGTGTGCTCAAAGGCTGGTGAATAAATAAAAATGGTCTCTTGCACCAGGGACAAGTTGCAAAATCATTTGGGAATTCGGAAGCCTTTCTAATGAAAAACCCATGTAATACACGGAAGGCAGTATTTTTAATTAGTCAAACAACATTACATCATGTCAGAGCTGCAGTAGAGCCATCTCATTTGGTGGTAAGACCAGACACGCAACACAACAGCATACGTAGCCCTTAGGGGTACCAGGCAGTAACCCATTTTATCAGGAAAAGCAGGTGGTGACATCACGTTTGGAAACAAAGGCCTTATTTTAGAAGTTACATAATTCTACACATTCTCAAAAGAGAAAAAACAGTAGAAAAAGACAGCAGTAAAATAAAAATTGTATTCTGTGAATTTAACTCATACATTTCACAGATTCATTACAAAACATTCAAGTCATACATATCTAAGCGATAATAACACTGCATTTTTTAAAAAGCTCTTATTACTCCAGGTCTATAAGAAAATTCTTTCAATTCAGTCACTTTGGGACTAATGGAGCTAATTCGACTTTGTCCTAAAATCTTCTGGCTGCTTTAATTCAATATATTCATCATCCTGTTACATATAAAAGTCTCTGAAAGTCTTTGTCAATAAATAGCTTTCATAGATGCATAGCCTACGTATTTAGGATAACTAAACATTACCAAAATTTAGCCAAATCTTTCCCCATGCATACTGTTGTCTAGATTTTTTAAAACTCGTATAGGTCTAGAACTGGTTCCAAAAGCTGAATGTGCTGGATTTGGGTTGCTTTAATTTTTCTGGTTTCAAGAGAATATACCAAGATGTGATTTGTTTTGTACATATAACTTAATTAATACACTGTAGTTCTGCAAGTCAAGCAATGCATCTGTGCTGAATAAATTATTCTAGCATGAATGAAGAAACGTCTTGTGTCCCTTTTATCAAGAAGCTTTTGAAGTAAACTGTCATCCTATCATGTAATGAATGAACAAATTCCTTGACATTTAACATTATCCTGATCATAGTGTTTGCACAATGGAGGGTTAAGGTGACACAACAAGGGTTTATATGGCTCATCATCTAAATAGCTAGATTAGATGCATCTGAGAACAACTTATTATCCCATTCCTATTTGTCATTACAGTTTCATTTGTTATTGTATGACAACCTGTTCACATGTACAGCTCGGTGCAAACACAGTGCCCTCATCTTCCGTTTTTTTATGTTACATTTTGCATGTTTATTTGAGCTCTCTGCAATTTCAGCCAATTGTGAAAAAGCTCTTTTTGATCTTGCTCATATTTACTTGGGCACTGGTGATCTTTCCTCTGAGACTCTTGGGTTTTGTTTGCTTATTTATAGAGCAAAGGATCAACTGCTTCCAATTTCACTTTTACACTGGCAGGGATCATATCTTAACTCATGGTCTGACAGATGAAGTGTATCTAATATTTTCCCCAAGCAGGAACAGTGAAGTAGCAGCAGAGACCTTGCGAGGGCCAGATCAGGCAATGACTTGACATGGACGTGACATGATATTTTTTTCCTCGATAAGACAAGACCCAGGGTGAAGTAATTTCATCTATTTCAAGCAACTTCTTTGATATGCCAGATGGAAACATGGTCATGAGAGATACTGATCCTAATAATGCTGTTTCAGAAATAATAAACACCACTGAGGTGACTGACACTGTCCCTTTGCGCTTTATGTTAAAACACTCTTCATTCATTCTGTCCAGCCACAGTTTCTGCAAGGCAGAAGAGCATTGCTTTATCTTAATATTGCTTTTAAAATAAGAACTGGGAACTACATGTATCTTCTGAACGTAGAACGAGTCAATATAAATTAATTTTATGGTTCTATCTGAGTTTCTATGGAGAGGCTCAGTGCTTGCAGCTGTAATTTTAGCCTGGGAAATAGGATGCCTGTGTGGATGTGGCATTACCTACCTGTTCATCTTCTCTCCCTCACTCCCCCAAGGGACTTTTGCCATTGGTTGATTACTGGCTGATCTGACAGCAAGGCAGGTCTTCCTCCCCAGTACTGCATTCTCACCAGCTTTGGGAAAAATCAAAGGTTGGGTAGAGGAGAGAGCACCAGATTAGAACTTAGTTGATAGGCAGACCCCATCACGAGCATGATGCTACTTCTGCCAGTTGGCACACTTCAGCTATACCCCCTGCAAAGGTACAGGCTGAGGATACTGGTTGGGAGCAACCCTAGCAGGCAGCAAGCTATACAAGAGCCCACACAACATGTCCTAGAAGCAAAGGTGGCCAGCAGCACCCTGGGCTCTCCTAACAGGAACATGGCCAAGGGAAATTATTTTCCCCCTTTACTCAGAACTTATTAGACTGCATCTAGGTACTGTGTCCAGTTTTGGACCCCCCAGTACAAGAAAGATATCGGTGTACTCCATCCAGTTCAGAGAATGGCCCCCAGGATAGTCAGGGCTGGAGCACTTACCCCGTGAGGAGAGGTTGAGGGACCAGGGTAGGTTCAGCTGGGGGAAGAGTCGGCTTCAGGCAGGCCTGACAGCAGTCTCCCTGTGCCTGCGGGAGGGTGGGGGGTGAGAAGGATCATCAAGGAGTTGGGGTCAAACTCTTCAAAGTGGTGCAAGGCAAGAGGACCAGGGCCAGCAGACATAAGTTGAAAGAAGAGGGATTCAGAGTGGATATAAGGGAATGACTTTTTCATCTGGGGGTAGCCAGAAAGTGGAGCAGGTTGCCCAGAGAGGCTGTACAGTCTCCGTCTTTGTCGGTTTTCAAGACCCAGCAGGAAGAAGCTCTGGACAAACTGGTCTGATGGCATAGTTAACTCTGTTTTGAGCAAGAAGTTGGACTAGAGACCTCCTGGGGTCCCTTCCAACCTGCGTTGTCCTATGACCTAGTCAATCAGCAGTGGTTGAGAACACTGATCATACTTCATACCAGCTAGCAGAGCAGACAGATTGTTAAAGATGCTCATAATGAAAATCTAACATTATTATGATGGTGGTGCAGGTATACAAATGTAGGATGCAAATCCAGAGGAAACCAGAATTCATTAGTTTTGATGTCCTCCCAAAACTGCCTTTATCTTATATTCCCAAGTTGCCTTAACCTCTTTCAGAATTTTAAATACAGGGGTGCGTTGACAGTAAAGTTTGTAACTTAGGAAGAAAATGAGCTAACTCTCCATTTTTATTTTTATGCAAAGAGTGGCATGAAACCAGCAATAACTTGACATTTTATTTGATAAACTTTTTTCTTAAATATTTCAAAGAAACTTGACTTGCAATGGTACACAATCTGAAATTAGTTCCCTGACGGTCCCTCACGGTATCAGTTTCACTTGAGAAAAACTAATTAAATGTGAATTCTCTCTGATGCAGGAAATAAATGTATTATAATCGCTCACCCCACAAACGGCCCAAGTGATTAATTATACACAGTGTATGCATGGCACAACCAGAATCTATTGGCTCTTCCATGGGTGAGCAGTAGCAAGCAGGCCTGCCACCAAACAGAGACCAAAGGGGAACTGGTGATCAAGAACTCTTGGGTGTATATTCGATTTTTAATGATGTTTAGGCACTGATCATTCCCCCAAATACGTAGGGGGGACAAAGTTAAGAATATGGTCACCAGAGGCAGTTTCTGTACTCAGTGCAGATGGACTTTGTAGCACTTTCTCCACTGAGCAGAGAAAGTAACTTGGCCAACATTGTAACTCCCTAACAGAAAACTTGAGTTGGGTTCCTTAGATGGGCTGATATGAACGTGGGCCATAGTTTCCGGGCAAAGGCAATAGGCGTGCTTTCTCTTATGTTTAATTTGAAACATGCCCCACAGCAACCAGCATGCAATTCAATTTATCTGCTTTAGAAGGGCAAAGGGCTGAGTCAACTCCACTGGATTGCTTCCTTGCTGCTCCTGCTTAGGATATTGCCCGATAAGCTGATCTTTGCTTGCTGTGATTCAGCTTTAGACAAATCCTGAAATTATCTCCTGTGATAAAATATATGCATCTGCCATTGAATGTAACTGATCTATGAGACCAGTTTGAAAAATCTCAGAGTCACTTCAGGTGCAAACATAAATAGCGAATAATGATTTTTTTCTCATTTTTTTTCTTATTTGTAAATCCTTGATATGGCCTTTGCTAATGATACATCTATCCTTTTTACTACCCACTTGATGTGTGAGCAAACACAACATTGACTGAAGCAATAAATTACTTCTAATCCCCTATTAAGAAACCAGCTAGGCCAATACAAAATGGGTCCAACTACTTCTTCATTCACAGCCAGTTTTTAACTCTTTTCACACAATAACAGTCGGACTTAGACAATGTCCGTTTCCAGCCAGCCTGCCGGAGCCCTGCTTAGTGGATTATACCTTTCTTCAATCCAGGAAGCTGGCAGGTTTTTTGGGCAATCTGTGACATGCAAATGCCTGAACAAATTTCTTTTACGAAAGGGCAGAGACAACGACTGAAAGGTAAGCACCTCAGCTCATTAACACAGGCAAGGAGGAAATGCTGACATGTTTAGATTCAAGGATCTGGTTCTGTTAATAACCAGCCCAGAGTTCCTAGAAGAAACTAAGAATTGCTGTCAGCAGCTTTCAAATCCTGTGTCTTGTGGAGACAGTGATTAAGAAAAAACCACCCCATTCCTTTTAAAACTGCAGAGAGGAGATGGGGGAAAGAG
>NW_008824672.1:1872608-1944340 GCF_000699105.1 Pygoscelis adeliae | reverse complement strand
CCCCCTCACAGGAGAAAGTCAGGTGGGGGGAAACAAGTCCAGACTTTTTACAAGCTACAACAAATTCCAGCCAGCAAAGCACAGGGTCGTATTTTGCTCATCACCTTCATTGCTTCACTTGTTATCCTGCCTGTTACCTCAGCCTACCTGCTCATCACCTCTCTCTTCCCCAGTGTATTACTGGCACACGCTGGCTTGCAACTTGCACTTCCTTTTGCCTCTTTCCTCCATCTTGCTGTGCCAGTCCAGCCCACTGCCCATGATACCCCATCCCATTTGCAGCCCCTGGCATTGCTGCCATCTCATTTTATGCCATCTCTTACCATATCCCCTGTTTCAATTCTGCCTGCCCTTGCTGGGCTCATCCTCACCACCACCATCACCTTCTCTCTTTCTGTCCTCTATTCCTGTTTATCCTTTCCTTGTTGCCTCTTGCTGCCACATGACCTCACTTGCTGCTTACCTTACTGCCTCATCAGTCCCTACCTTGCCCTACTTCTCTTTGCCTGGCACCTGTCCTCACCTAATTCCCTTCACTGCCTCTCCCCTCACCCCCACCCCATCTCATTTTACTGCTTCATTTGCTGTATTCCTGTCCCATTGCCACCTTCCCCTGTGGTTCCACAGCTTTGCCCTTCTCTTTGTCACCCACCCTCAACAACCTCTCTGCTTGCCTCTGCGTTCCCTTCTCCTAGCTGCTGTCTTTCCCACCATGTATGTGCCTTGCAACTTTCATTCACTGTCTGTTCTGGCCAGCCCCATTTGCTGCCCACCTCCTCCTCCTTTTCTCCCAGCAGCCATGTTTGCTCTCTACCCACAATATCTTTGTTTACTGCACCACTTACTACTTGCTCTTGCTCTCCAAATGCCCAGGACCTTTCTCAGTTCTCCTTGCCATGCCGTGGTCTCCCATTACTTATTGCCCTGTTTGCCATCCTGCCTGCTCCTGCTGCTTCATTTGTCTCCTCCTGTCAGGAGCTGCCCTGTTTGCAGACAGCTCTCACGACTTCTCCCTGTTTTCCATCTGCTGCCCATGCTTGTTCTCTTGCTGCCTGTCACCATCCACCCTCATCGCCTAACTCTGCCGCCACTTACTGCTTCCTCCTGGCACTCTGTGTCCCCTGCATTTCCCACTTTTCCTCACTGACTCATTCCTATGCCACAAGCATGTATTGCTGCCCATTGCCACCTTTCCTCACACAGCACAAACCCCTTCATTTGCTGCTTGCCTTCACCACCTGCCTTAGCTACCCGCTCTCACTGCTTCTCTTGCCAGCTTGTTCTTGCCACCGCTTGCTTCCTATGCTTGTAAACATGTCCTTCCTATGACTTCTTAAGGCTGTGTTTCTGGATTACACTCTCAACCTTTTCTTGCTGCCCATCACCATTTGCTACACTGCTCCCCTCTTGTCCTCATCATCTCATTTCAATACCTGACTTGCTGACCACTTTTAACTTTCATGCTGGACCACGTTTGTCATCTCTCTTTATCAGCCTGTTTGCTGCCAGCCCCCTGCCTCCACTTTGCTCCTCATTTGCAACCTATGCTTAGTGTGTCTTTTCAAGCCTCTTTATGCTGCCTAAGTTCACCCTCAACTTGTTGCTTCGTATGCTGCCTGCTTTCTCTGCGTTGCCCAGAAGCTGCGTTTGCTGTCCATTTGCTCTTCTTCCCCTTTCTTTCCCACTTGTTGCCCTGCTTGTCCCCCTCCTCTTGCCAGCCTGTCAGACACGCACCTGTCCCATTGCTGCATAGCCTGCAGCCTGCTCTTGCCACATCACCAGCACTTTCTGCCTGTGATTACTACTTCACTTGCTGTCAAGCCTCCTCATCCTCCTTACCAGCTGCTCTCAAAACTTCCCTTGCCTGTAGGCTTACAGCTCTAATGCAGCTACCTTTCACCACTTCCCATAGCTGCCTCTCCTCCCCGACTCCTTAGCTGCCTGCCTTCGATGCCTTTCCAGACAGCAGTATTCAATTCCGTGGTGGGTTGACCCTAGCCAGCAGCAAAACTCCCACACAGCTGCTTGCTTATTCCCCCTCCCAGTGGGACAGGGGAGAGAACAGGAAGAGCAAAAGCTGGAATACTTGAGATAAGGACAGTTTAATGCAGTTAATAAGAGTAAAGTTAATAAGTGAAGACAGTTTAATAAACAAGGGAAAGATAAAGAGGGGAAAAAAAACCAACCCGATGCAAAGGCAATCACTCATCACCTCCCACAAGCAGACCGATGCCCAGCGAATCTCTAAGCAATGGCTACCTTGGAAGACACTCCTTCCTCCTTCCCCCCCCCCTCCCAGTTTTATTGCTGAGCATGACGTTGTATGGTGTGAAATATCTTTTTATCCAGTTCGGGTCAACTGTCCTGGCTGTGTCTCCTCCCAGTCTTTTTCCCACCCCCATTGCGGGCACAGGGAGAGACAGAGTAGGAAACATAAAACCTTGAAGCTGTGCAAGCACTGCTCAGCAATAGCGAAAACACTGGTGTGTTATCAACACTGGTTTAATCACAAATCCAAAACATCGTACCATACAGACTGCTATGGAGAAAGTTAACTCCATCCCAGCCAGGCCCAGTACAATTTCCTGTCAAAACAGCTGTCCTTTAGTGGCCCCATACTTGTCCTCACTCCTACTTTTAATCACCATGCACTCCTCACTCCCTTCCAGCATGGCTGTATCTATTTGCCTTTTTATATGCCATGTGCCCTCATACCCTCCTTACCTACATAACTACTCATCTCCTTCTGTCACAACTCTGTTCTTATTGATTCACTTGCATAATGTTTCCGTTACCTGATCCTGCCTCATTTTCTGCCTTATTTTCTACCCTGCAAGCATAGCAGTGGGGGAGGTTGCTACCCGCCCACTCCAGCTTGCTCACCATTAGCCCTGCCACCAGTCATTTCTGCTTTTCTCTGGCAGTGTATTTTCTGTCTCTGCTGCCTGCTCCCAGTCCAAAAGGACTTTCTGTTGCATCTTCTGGAAACCTGTCCTTTCAGTCTCCTTCAGATCATCTGTGTGTCTGTTATCCTCCCCACCTCTCACGGCTGAGCCAGCGTTGCTGTCCCATTAGCCAGCTTTTTTCTTAGGGCCCTTTTGCCACGTCTATTGCACCCTCCTGCATCACCTCATTTTCTCCCCAGCTTCTCTCTGACTTGCTTTACAGCCTTGTCTTTACCTGCCTTGGTAAAGATAGTCCTGCCTCGGTCATTGCTCCAGCGTGCACTTATTGCCGCTCCCCACAGCCATGTTTACAGCCTGCTCTCTTGCCTTGTTTATTGTTAAACTGTGCCGCTGGTCATAACCATTTGTCCTCACCATTATGCCTGTTTTCCACCTATTCCAGATGCCAAAATGACCACTTCTCCTTCTGCATTGTTGTTTTTTTACCCTTTTGTCCCAGTCTCTCCATCCCTTTCTTCCATCTCCTCCTGAAGCTTCGTTTCCTCTCCTTCCCCTTGCTGTCCCTGGTCCCTGCCTCAGCTGCAGTATTCCTTTGATCTCTCCTGATGCACCATCACATATCTGGTTTGCAGCCCCAGCGTATTTTTTCACAGTTCTGCTTCTTCCGAGTGCTCGCTTGCCTCCCCCATCACCCAAACACCGCCAAGCCTCTCTGTGTTACTGCTTGCTGTACTGCTTGTTGCTGCTCTTCCCTCCCCTTGCAGACCTGTTAGCCAGCCATCTCTACGCTGCTCCTCCCTTTCCCATGCAGCTGCCTGTCTAGAGCTCCCCTCTGTCTTACTCCTGTTTGCTGACTCCTCCTTTCCAGTTTACAGCTGTTTTTCTCTATTGCTTTTTTCTATTACTAGTTCTTCCACCAGCCATAGCTGTCTCCTCTGCAGCCTACTGCCATGCCATTTACGACCTGCTTTTGCTGTCCCCCTTCCTTTAGTGATCTCTCTGCTGTACTTACCACTGCCCCTCAATCCTCCCACCACGCTGACTACCTGCTGTCACAGTCTCTCCTTGGAGCTGGGTTTACTTCCTGCCCAGCTCATTTGTCCTCAACAGCCCTATGGCATCTCCTCACCCCGGCCATCGCTTGGCTCCCTCCTCTTCTGCCGCTTTGCCTCCTGCTCTGTCTTTCTCCTCTGGTAGTCCAGCTCTTGAAGTCTCCATCACCACCTGCTTCATCTGCCTCTTACAGCTCCGTCTGTGCCCTGCCTACTCTTGCCACCGTCCCTCACAAGCTCTTTTTTTCCTTTTAGCCTTACAACCTCACCAGCACACCTCACAGCCCAGCTCACCTCCTTGTCCAAATCACCTCGCTTGTCACCTCACCTGTGGCATGCTGGCATCTCCCAGGCTGTGGGGGCTCTCACAGTCCCTTATCAAAGCTACATTAGCATCTTGTTTTTATAAGCTCCCTGGCCACCTAACTTTCCTGCCTGGTCAGGACATCACGGGCCTTGTTTTCATCCTTCCTTGCCAAACAACTCACTCCCTACCTGCAGTGTCTCCCCTCCCAACCCACTTCTCATCTTCTTTCGCCACCTGCCCGTGATGACTGCTGATTTTCTCAGCTGCTGCATTTACTGCTCTCCCATGACATCCCCCCTCTGCCTTTCTTCACTGTCCCCTTTGCCACCACCACCTCCCTTACCGGATGCTCTTTCCCACACAGTTAGCCACCATTTACTACCCACCCCTCAACTACAGCTCTCCAGTGCTGTCCCATTTACTACCAGTGGTTCTCTCATCTTCTCATTTACTGCTTCTTCTCACTGGGCAGAAGAAATCTTTTTGTACATATTAACCTCCAGGCTTTGATTCTTCCTTCACTCTTCTCTTCGTCCCCACCTTGTGTGCCACCTTTTCTCACTGCTTTTTTTTGACACCATGCTGTGCTTGTCCCCATCACTCTCTTTTCCCCTCTCCTTCTCCCCCTTTCTATTGCTCTATTTATCATCTGGTATCACACCTGCTTGTGGCTTCACATACCTGCTCGTGACCTTGGCCTGTTGCAAGGTTATTCAGGCCATTAGCCTTGCTGCCAGGGTTGCAGGCACTTCACACTTCACCTTCTCACCCCACTTGCTAGTCCTTCCCTCAAGGTACTCACCATCTCCTGCACCTCCTTCCTCCTCCTGCTCCTCCCTCCTCACCATCAGTGCTGCCCTGCTCCCTGCCATTGTCCCTTCACTACACTTATTCTGTACTTCCAAAGGAAAATTGCAGCCAAGCCACAATCTGCTCGCTCCTGACTGTGGCACCACCCCCTCCCTCACTGCCCAAGGTCATCTCGACCTGGTACTGCTCCCTTCCCAGCCCCTGGGCACTGCTATTTATGTCTGTGGCAGCACCCCTACCCTGCTGTCCATCGTAGCCCTACATGCATAAAGTACAATTTCCAAAAGTACCCATATGATTTATTTTCTCAAATTCCTCATTTTGGAAAAAGGATCTTTGGCTCTTAGCAGCTCAGGTTTCATTGCAAGTTAATGGAAAATGAACTACAAATGCCCCGTGGCTGGATTTTCAAAGTTATTCAAGCATGCACAAAATGGCCTCAGGGGCCCAGCTCAATTTTCAACCATATGTGGGCCACCTAGAGTTGGCTTCTGGAAATTTCTCTAGGCTGGTCTTGCTAAAGGCCTAAATACATGTGAAAATTTGGCCACATATTCCCTTTGAGGCTGAGGAAAGAAGGGGAGAATATTCTGGGTTTCTAAACTTGCATGCTTTTGAAAAATGTACCACTGGCTCCTTAACCCTAAAATAACTAATTATTGGACTAAAGAGTTGATTACAGTAGAGCACCTTTCAGGAGAAACACATCATATAAAGGCTAAGCATTATTAGTGGAGATGTGAATTTTCTTAAAGCATTCATATCATTGCTGTCTCCCACACACACTGCTGAAATGGGCAAAGCTCAAAAGTAGTGTTGTACAAAAGATATCCAGAGGGTAGATTATAGAGTGTTACATTTAAAAACCTATCGTACCTAGAAGGATCTATTATTTATTAATGTGTCTACAGGAAAAAAAAAAATAGAGGCCAAGCCAGAGTGAACGAGAATTGGTTGAATGAGCTACACATCTAAAATGCAACGTTGCAAGGTATTTCCTATGCAAAGGAATGAAGTCTTTGTATTAAATATGCCTATTTGTAGCATTTTACCTACAAAAGCTTAATATCTGTTTTTCCAAGTGATGTATTCCTCCAGGGGAGAAAAAGAGGGACCAACCAAATTATAAACATCCAGGCTTTAAGCAGTTGAATGAGCAATACCTTATTTTGGCTGTAGGAAGAAATGGAGGGAGGTTGAGGACAGGCCAGTGGATTATCAATTAAACATATACCAACTTTTTGGTGCCAATCTTAGGACTGGGTAAGGCTTTTCTTGAGAAAAGATCCAGGTTCACAATGTGCCCTTCAGATTATAGAATCATAGAATCATTAAGGTTGGAAGAGACCTCTAAGATCATTGAGTCCAACCATCAACCCACCACCACCATGCCCACTAAACCATGTCCCTAAGCGCCTCATCTACACGTCTTTTAAATACTTCCAGGGATGGTGACTCAACCACTTCCCCGGGCAGCCTGTTCCAATGTTTAACCACTCTTTCAGTAAAGAAATTTTTCCTCACGTCCAATCTAAACCTCCCCTGGCACAACTTGAGGCCATTTCCTCTCGTCCTGTTGCCAGTTACTTGGGAGAAGAGACCGACACTCACCTCGCTACAACCTCCTTTCAGGTAGTTGTAGAGAGCGATGAGGTCTCCCCTCAGCCTCCTCTTCTCCAGGCTAAACAGTCCCAGCTCCCTCAGCCGCTCCTCATAAGACTTGTTCTCCAGACCCTTCACCAGCCTCGTTGCCCTTCTCTGGACACGCTCCAGCACCTCAACGTCCTTCTTGTACTGAGGGGCCCAAACTGAACACAGTATTCGAGGTGCAGCCTCACCAATGCCGAGTACAGGGGCACGATCACTTCCCTCCTCCTGCTGGCCACACTATTTCTGATACAGGCCAGGATGCCATTGGCCTTCTTGGCCACCTGGGCACACTGCTGGCTCATGTTCAGCCGGCTGTCAACCAGCACCCCCAGGTCCTTTTCCGACAGGCAGCTTTCCAGCCACTCTTCCCCAAGCCTGTAGCGCTGCATGGGGTTGTTGTTGTGGCCGAAGTGCAGGACCCGGCACTTGGCCTTGTTGAATCTCATACAGTTGCCCTTGGCCCATCGATCCAGCCTGTCCAGGTCCCTCTGCAGAGCCTTCCTACCCTCGAGCAGATCAACACTCCCGCCCAACTTGGTGTCGTCTGCAAACTTACTGAGGGTGCACTCGATCCCCTCATCCAGATCATTGATAAAGATATTGAACAAGACCGGTCCCAAAACTGAGCCCTGGGGAACACCGCTCGTGACCGGCCGCCAACTGGATTGAACTCCATTCACCACAACTCTCTGGGCTCGGCCGTCCAGCCAGTTTTTTTACCCAGCAAAAAGTACACTTGTCTAAGCCAAATTGATTGAAAGATTGAAAGGCTCAGAGAAATATTAATGAGACAACATCTGCAGTGCTACAAGAATTTCTTGCTGAATAGTATCAAACTATAGCTGCTTTATTAATGTCCTCTTGATGGGACCACACTATAAAAGAACACTGATATTAAAAAAGAAAAAACTCTAGGCTCTTCCTCAGCCATACAGTGCATAACAACAGTGAGGTAATCTTACACAGGTATGAATAGACCCAAATAATTCTCATTTGGCTGTATTTATTAAAGTCCATCTGGTGAGTTTATCTTAGATTTCTCTACAGCAAATAGTATAATTTGAGGATGACTGGTTTGGGACTCTGCTTAGCAGGCAGAGCTAGATTGCCCTTTGGATGTTCTGCCACATTCTCCAAAAGGTGGTACTTGTACTTTAACTTCTCACCTTTATTGGCAATATTCACATAAGGAAGACAATAACAGAAGGCAAAAGAATCTGAGAGGGCAAACCCCTACAGTAAGCAATGACCAAAAAGCAATTGCAGCTCTTCTTCCAGCTAGTTCTACTTAGGGATTGCCATTTCCTCTGTCTCTCCTGGCTGCTAAGCTATTACAGAAATATAACGACCTGCAAAGGAGGAGGAAAAGTGTGAAAAAGGAGACAAAAAATGCAGACAACAAACCTGTATTAGAAGAATCTTGCTTCGACTGTTAATGCACCACTTGTGGCTCTGTCAAATTCCAATGCAGTGGTCTTGTCTGTTCATGGTACCTGAAATAGCCCCAAATCAATTAGTTGTGTCTCTCACACTGGATGAGTGAAAGAATTGAGTGTACATTTTTAACAAGCCTGATTTTACTGGGTTATGCAGCTTATTTTTCATCTTAGGACTACCTTTATCAGAAAGTCTGCATCTAAATAAACCTCCACAGTTTTAACCTAAAATGGAAAATGTTGGTACTCTTTATATCGATTGTTTCTCCAAATTTAAATATGCTGTAATTGACATAAATAGAAATAATTTACAGAAGCAGCTGTAAAATAAGATGTCACTTTGCAAACACTTTGTATATAGCCTTTGTATACTAAACATACAAAGTATATATAATAAAAAAACTATTAGGCTACTATATAGCCTAGTAATAAGCAGGGCTCCAGAAGTATGCACAGAACTGAAAATAGATCAACCGTGCCATAAAAATAATAGGTCATTGCCCCAGGTGGCTAATCTTTGGAATAGTTAAACATTGGAACAGGCTGCCCAGGGAAGTGGTGGAGTCACCATCCCTGGAGGTATTTAAAAGACGGGTAGATGAGGCGCTTAGGGACATGGTTTAGTGGGCATGGTGTTGTTGGGTTGATGGTTGGACTTGATGATCTTGGAGGTCTCTTCCAACCTTTAATGATTCTATGATTCTATGATTCTATGATAGTCATGAAGCTGCAACAAGCAGTCAGAATTACTGAGCGACTAAATTATTGTACAGTTTCAAGAACTCAGCATACATTAGTATAGTTTACGTGGTGTTTCAAAGGCATTCTATACACTTAGAGTGCACAGGCATGGTCTCCTCAGCAAGGAGCACGCAATTCTGAAAACCAAAATGCTCTCAGGCCAATTGAGAAGGATGTTTTTTTCTTCTGAGCTTTTCCACTCAATAGAAATTTTGTGCTGAGTTTACTTTCTATGTAATATTAGCACCATCTTGAATTTTTCCATTAAATCTTTTTTTTTTACAATTTTCAGAAATACCACAAATCCTGTATTAAAAATAGGCAAATCTCTGTTTCTCCCTTCTGCTATTAAGTTCTTATGACTTGCACTTAATATATTATTTTATTTTATGAAATAAGAATAAAAACAACCTGTTGCTCATCCAGCCATCTGGCATCAACAATGAAGTGTAGTTAGAAAGGTCATAGAGACTCTAGGGCTTGAGCACAGAACATTCAGAATATCAAATATATAAAAAATTAGAAGCATCTATGTAATGCAAAATTCTTTCAAACTGTGTACCAAGATCTAAGGTTTTATCAACTACAAAAAGCATACACTACTCCCCTACACCACCACGATACAGCTGAATTTAATCTGGTTATGGTAGCTCAAGGCATTTTTCTCTGTTAAAGTAACAGCAGAGACAGTACTCGGGACCAAAACCTGAAAAATTTCTCTTACATCTGTAAATGTAAGAAAAATTTTTGTGCGCGTTTCACCCTCATATATGTAATAACATATTATTAATGATCATATCTATTAATATAGCCAAAAGATTATATCAACCATTCAGATGTTGTGTAAAATATATCAGTATCTTTCGAAGATAGGAAGTACCCTAACATCGATATAGTAATCCTGAAACAAGTGATTTCAGACAGTGGTGAACCAGACCTGAAACCTTACTAAATACAATTTAGTAATATTACATATTTATTTAATAGGCATAATATTTTAAGTGTACATTTACGTGGAATATAATTTGAGCTCTGCTTGTCTTTAGAATGATCTGCCCTCCAATGTAAGAAAGACATTTTCAGTTTTTAAAGTTCTGCAATGTCCTTTAGGAAAAGATAAATCCCCGAGTCCGCTTTCACCCCATGCCACGCACTACAAAGTGGTCACTTATTATTGATCAAATTCAACCATATGAAAGAGATCTAAGTCCTAAGCCCCATTTAGCATCTGTTTTGAGGGCTCTGATTCCCTCGAACAGGATCACTTGTGCTGATCCCCCTCCTGTGCAAACCTTGCTTTATGGGGTTAAGAAAAAGCCAAATGTCAGTTGATGAAAGTCAGTGATTCTGGTGGAATTATATCTGTTTATATCACTTGAAAAGCTGCATCTCAGGAGTCTGACCTTTTACAATAGAAAGTTGATCCTTAAAATACTGCAGATCTGTATTAGAAATAGTATTTTAAGAAGCTGTTTGGCTCTTAATGGATTTTGCATTTGCTATTTCGGTATTTTCTACTCTAACTATAAGTTCCTGGAAAGAACATAATGTTTCTTATATGAATAATTGTTCCAATAATTGAAACTACCAATAATTCTATGCTTTCAGGAAACAGCAATGATCTGCCTCAAGCCAGTTTCCCATTTCACATCTCCATCATTGCACCTCCCCTGGCTCCTGTTTTGTGAACCACAGCCTTGGCTGCATAGAGTAGACTCTACCATTGCTTGCCAAAAAATGAGTGTGTTTTCTATTAACAATGTAAGATGAAACAACACATTTATTGTTTTGCTTGACACTTTCAGGGAAAGACTTTGTTTTGAACTAGACGAGATTCTCCCTTTTTCTTCTCTTATTTTTCCCACTGTAGGAAAATGGGAGGGGAAACAAGAATTCAGTTTTGCTTTTTACAAAAACAATCTTTTGATGGGATTTTACCTCTCCTTTCCCTCCAATAAAAGCAAAATAAATATTTTTACACAGATGGAAAAATTCTGTGAAAAGCTGTGTTAGTTATGAAAATCTCAATCTTGACCAAAATTTTGAAATATTTTCAGAAAGCTTGCTCAGTTGATATCAAACTGATGAATTCCATTGATTTGCATATGGAGACAGCCTCTGTTGTGCCTACTTCCTCTTTCAATTTGAAACATAAAAGCATTTCTGTTTTTTCTTGTAATTCTGTTTGCTATTTTTGTACATTTGACATACATTTTAATATGTTCTCACTCTTGTCTCTGACTATCCAGGAGTAAGACTGATTCTAAACCAATTATTGTAGAAGTTTAAATATTTTTAATTACAGAACAACGTAAGTGGAAGATTTGAGAGGAGAGCATCGTAACTCCTTCCTGCTGCCTTGGTTTGTAAACGGCCATTTTTAAAGTAGGTTATTAATATTTTATGCCTTTTTCTATTAAACTAATTTCTCAACTATTTTATATGTTTTGAAGCTAGAATTTTAAATGCAGTGACAGGAATTGCCGTAGTTTTGTTTTCGTTCTAAAAGAAGGTCCAAATCCTTTGGGTTTCCTAATTAAGAAAAGTTGTTGGAATGGTAAATTTCTCATTAACAACAAATACAGTACGTTAAGGCCAAGCCTTCGATATTCCACCTGTCTTAGCACAAGGAAAGTTTGATAACATACATTGTAGTTAAGTCAGCTACCCAATAATATTGTTTAGAGCCTGGGAATCCAATTATGGTGTTTGCTGAACGTAATTAGTGACACTTTTTGTGTTTTTTTTTTTTTTTTGCCTGGACTTTAAAAAGCCCAAAAGAAAATCTATTGTCTTTCTCTTTTTTGTTTTTCCTTTTAAAAGATTGTAAGATAGTCAAAGGCAAGATCCAGTTCATACATGGCCACATAGCGGACTAAAGGGGAAAAGTATCCTGCTTCTGACTTTCCTTTCCCACTGTTGTAAGAAGAGGAAGAGCAAGTTAGACTGTGCAGCAGTTTTTGCAACACTGTTCCTTGTTACCGAAATCTGGGTTACCAGCAGATGCTAGTGTGCATCACACCTCCTGAGAGACGGCCATAGACTCAGTTTTGTAGGAGAGCTTCAGGCAAAGTAATCAGCAGGGCAGGACACTAACTCAAGGTGTTAAACACCTTGTGATCACTTTTGTTAAGCAACCAGAACTAGCATGGATTGGATTTAAAGTCCTCCTGTGTCTTGTGGTGGACCTCCGTCCCACTCCTCTCACACAGGCCCTGGGAACTGTCCTGTGCTTAGCAAACTTAACTCCAGACTGGACATCTTGTACTACTCTCCTGACCACAGTAACACAGAAACTTGAATAAGGAGTTTCTCAACTGGTCACAGTTTCTGTGTGGCCTTCACTGCATGACACTTCAGCAGAGGCCACACTCACTGTACGTGCGGGCCCGCAAAGCAGCACAGCAATGCTCCTGCAAGCTCTGTGGAAGAAGCTGCTTCGCAAGGGCTGCGTCAGTGACCTCTACACAGGACCGACACGACAGTTTACATTTATAATGCCATTTATACACAAATGGAAATATTTTAGTTTTGTAGAGATGTATGAAAAATGACATGGAGTTTTGTGCTTCGTTCTCTACTGATACAGGCAGTAGTCAGGAGAACTGGAGATAACATGCAAAATAAGAAGAGCTCTATGGAATATAATCTTTTGTCACCTGTTGTCCTGGTTTCAGCTGGGACAGAGTTAATATACAAAGCAAGTGATGCACAATGCAATTGCTCACCACCCACCGACCGATGCCCAGCCAGTCCCTGAGCAGCAGCCCCCCGGCCAGCTTTCCCCCCGTTTATGTACTGAGGATGACGTCACATGGTATGGAATGTCCCTTTGGCCAGTTTGGGTCAGCTGTCCTGGTTTTGCCCCTTCCCAGCTTCTTGTGCACCTGCAGCCTTCTCAGTCAGTAGAGCATGGGAAGCTGAAAAGTCCTTGACTAGTGTAAGCACTACCTAGCAACAACTAGAACATCGGTGTGTTATCACATTATTCTCATCCTAAATCCAAAACACAGCAGTGTACCAGCTACTAGGAAGGAAATTAACTCTATCCCAACCAAAACCAGGACACCTGTTAACAGGCCTTTTGCTCAGTGTTTTCAGCTGAGATTGCTAACATCAACTTAATTTTGAAGTGAAGGACACTGTTAGGATAAATCTAGTCTGATCTTCTGTCAAGTCACAGACTGTAGACTCTGGCCCGGTAATCCCTATGCCAAGCCCTCAACATTTCCTTACACTAAGGTATACTTGTTTAATATTCCAAGTAGTGCCTCTATAGCTACAGAAAATGACTCAGCAAGAAGAACAGGAGGCTAAACAACATTTACTTTGTCATTTTTCTGTCTCTTATCATCATCGTAGCTCACCTTTTTTGAATCTACTGATAGATTATATCCTCAAAAATGCACTTAAAATAGAGAATTACTATTTATAAAATGGACTATATAGTTAGAGGGTAGATTAAGTAATTTTTCTGACAGTCACAGCATTTGTGAATAAACCACAAAATGAGCCGATGTTTTCCACAATCTGTCTTGACATGCAATGCTATTTCTTGGAATAAATACAAGGCAGATTTTTTTTCTATGCTTTAATATCAAGCAGAATTCATATCATTCAAAATAGCTCACAACAGTAACAATAGCCACTCAACATAGTCAAAGTCCTTTTATGAGTCACGGTGACAAAACAAGTACCTTTGTGATCAGCATGGGCAGACTCCATTCATCATAGATAACAGGTTATCTGAATCTTCCACCCTTACGGTACAGGCTGGCTCATTTTTAGTAGCAGAATGCACATTAATCTTCATTCCTTCAGGCAGTGTCTATTTTAATAACTCTTAAAGGGAAATCTGACAATAAGAGTTCCAGCTATACATACATCTATATCCATATACAACAATTGATTAGAAATTAGAATCTTCATTCTGACAATCAAACAAATTTTTTCAGTTTTCAGTTGGGGCTTCTTGCATGATTTCTGTATGACCACCCTTTCATGAATTGCCAACTTTGTTGTGAGATATGGATTGTAAAAAAATAAATATATACAATAGCTAAAAAACATTTCATTTTTACAGTGATGAAACACTGCAAAACAATTGCAGTAATAGAATAATAATGGCATAAAAATTACAAAAATGCAAGCAAGTAAATATGATTTAGTGTGGGGTCAGAGCTTTCAAAATTCACCCATTCCAAACACGCATTTTTCTTTCAACAAAAAAGCGTGTTGCGATGGCAAACAGCACCAGTGATGTTTTTTATCCATCTTGAAAGTTTTAGGTTTGAAAACAAACCAAGTGATCAGGCACTGTCACTTCCACAGGCTTTTCAAAGGCCTTCCCATTTCTAAAATTTTAGCAAAAACTTCCTAAAAGTTTTATTAAACCTTATGTATTTTCAGTCTCCATTTGAGACTGCCTCCTCTAATGTAATTGCATCTTTTGATATAAATGTCAGTTTCACATTTTAAAATATGATTTTATTCACTCTGTATTGTGAGGTGATATGACACAATAGGTATAGAAATCCTAAAAGACAGATTTAATAGATCTAGGATCTCTTATCACATCCCTTTTCAATTCTTATTTGACAAATGGCTTTCAGATGAGCTCTCCTGAGGAGAACAGCCAGAATCTTATCAGTTCCCATGCCCTTTTCGTAAAGGTTCTTTTAGCTAATTTTCTTTACTATGTGCTTTTTTCCTCTCAACAGTTTATTAAGCCTTTGCTTTACATTAATAAGCATTCTGTATCACTTCAGATTTCAGTTAGTCTGAAGAGCTTCCATTTTTTCTTTTTTTAATTCTAAGAGTTATTATCTCCAAATAGTTTTTTATTTAACTTATTAGGTATATCAAGCAACATTTTTCAAACTATCTCATTGGCCATATTACATAAGGCACAATTATTGGCATCCACTACATCACGTTCTGTGTCATCAGTATATTTTTAGTGACTATTTTTGTGGTTTTAATGAGGGAAATGTATCACGTGCTTTCTCACACAGTCTCCACGACATCTCAGGGAAGGCCATGAAGCATTGCTGTTAATGCTAACTTCATGCACCTTTCAGGGATTTATTTTAACAGTTTCTGCTGTTATGTAATGCACCGTTTCTCACATATCCACTTATCACATTTGGTTTGGGAATCCCTATCAATGCTTTTTCTCCTGCTACATATGTTTATATATAATAAACAGCAAGTGTCCAGGTGCTGGTGGGGGGCTGCAGAGGTCTCTGTGAGGAGAGGCCGGGGCTGCCCTGTGCTGGACACAGCCGGTTCCAGCTGGCTTCAACTGCCCCACAGCTGAGCCAGGGAGGGGGGAAGAAAGGTGTTGTTTTAATGCCTGTCTTTCTATTTCTCAATACCCAAATCTATTTTAAATGGCAATAAAATTAAGTTTCCCCAAGTCAAGTCTCTTTTGCCCATCACAGTAATTGGTACATGAGGTCCCTGCCTTTATCTCAACCCATGAGCCTTTTTTCTCTCCCACCCCGCTGAAGAGGTTGAGCAAGCGAGCGGCTGGGTAGGTGTTGGGCCCTTAGCCAAGTGTATCCAACCACAACATGCTATTGAATATTTCTCCCCACAGACTGTGACTGTCACTTTGTCGGAGACGGCAGCAACAGACCTGGGAGAGACAGTTAAAGGTGGCTCTAATGCACAGCATACACTTGGAAAATTGCTTTCCATGTGGTGCAAAGTTTATTCCCAACACAGAAGCTGATGGAGCCCCTGGGCCACAAGTCAGTTGTTCTGCTGTCATGAAGCCCCATGGGATATCTGTTTTTCTAGAAAGGCTGGTTTTAACCACCACAAAACAGTCCCTTTGCCCTCCCCTTTCTCAGTTGTCCATAGGATGCAGGCTTGGCAGCCTATGCTCTATATTTAGCATCTGGCTTCTAGGGAGATAGCTAAGACCCCATCCACACCCACCCCCCCCCAGATGTATTTGCAACGTGCAGTAAAAGAACATTAATAAAACACTGCCCATTCCCCTTTGAAGACAGCAATTTCTTACCCTGCAGATACATATCTCTCTGCTTTCCAAGAAAAAAAAAAGTCTCTCTCTCACACATACTCACTTTCATTGGTATGTAGAGAGATAGATATTTAAAAAGGCTGGTCATTTCCGTTTCTTAAGAAAGGCAGTTGCCTCCAGTTTTTAGCTCAGTTAAAAAAAAAAGAGATCTGACTGCGTTTAGCAGTAAAGTTTGGAAGCAACTTTGTAAGCTTATTAATTAAACAGAGTTGGTGTGGCCGAAGGGAGTAAGTTGGGATAGTCTGAGAAAACGTGAACAGCATCCTTTCAAAAGTTTACATAAATATTACAAAATTAGAGGCATTACTCTGTTTATCCCTGAAGGGAAAAAGAAAATTGATACCTCCATCCAAACTGAGTTCTTCGCTCCTTCTACCGAATTTTATTCCATTACTTTTGACTGTATTATACAAAACACAGGAAAAAAAGACAGGATCTAATTAAAATAAATTGAACTATTTAAGCAAGAACCAAGAAACAAATACCCAAAGGGGTACCTGAACAGTCTATTAAAGAAGAACTATTCATAATATAACTGTCCTCACAGGTTCTTCCATCTACCGTATGTTCTTTAAACCAAACAAAACAGGAAGAAAAAAATTAAATTTTTTCTTACCACATATCCAAGGAATCCCCAGGTTTTTCTCCCATTTCCTGGTAAATACATATGTAATGACTTTTAATATTACTCTATTAAAATACATAGCTTATATGATTTTAACCAAGATAGGGAAATTATTCCCATTGCCGTCTTACCCCAAAAAAATTACAGGCACTGCATAATTCTACATTTAAACATAATTTTTTAGACTAACTTCCTTCATCATTCACTGACTATCTGTAATTTTAAACAAACCTGGAAAAAAACAATTATCAACAGACATGAGCTTTTAAGTGTTCTTTTTCCAACTCTGGCTGCTCTTTATAAGAATGATCTGTTGGACACATATTAATTGTTTACCACCATTTAGATTATTCATGCAGTCCAGAAATTATATTGCTTCACAAGAATTTTAATTTGTGGTTTGTTTTTTTGTTGTTGGTTTTTTTTTTTTGTAAATGGAAGTCTTACAAGACTTCAAAGAACAAAGGATATGCAGATTTCTTTCATTCTAACTTATTCAAGGAATACGGAGCATTCTTTTTGAAGGGGCATCAGAGAACTTCAGCATGATGATTGTTGTGTTTCTAGTTAAAGAGAGCTCATTAAATCATGGCTTAGAGACCAGATAACGGGGGACTGTAAATGACTGAACTTTACAGATTTAGTCTGCCCTGTATGAGAATTCAACTTCTGCATTCCTTGCAGTTTTTGTCCCCATAATAAAGTAGATTTATTATTAATCTGAAGGAGTTCCTGAGGCAGTTTCTTTACTGGTTTTGGTATCTTGATCAAGAATTTAGATAAAATATACCAAGGGACCTTATGACCAAAACAGTATTCTCAAGGTTATTTGTATCCTATCAAAGAATTGTAATTTAAAAATGTATTTCAGCAAAGAAAGCCGCTCTTTTCAAGAGAGGCACTTAAACTACTAATGCCACTGAGATTAAATTGCACTTTTTCACGAATAAATGCTGTCTTATATCAGGCTCACAGGCAATGATGTCAACTTCAGGCCAATTACCCATGTGAGCAACCTTGCACCAGTCTGAGTAACTGGGTCAAAATCTGGCTTCACATTTGTGAGCACTCTTGGATTATGAATTTCAAGTACATGTAAGGAGTTAAAACCAAATCTAGGAAAAGCATTCAGGTGCATAAGTGCTCTGTTCAGCTCCACCTTTGTGCTGATTTTGGCTGGGATAGAGTTAATTTTCTTCACAGTAGCTAATATGGGGCTATGTTTGGGATTTGTGCTGGAAACAGTGTTGATAACACAGGGATGTTTTCATTGCTGCTGAGCAGTGCTTACACAGAGTCAAGGCCTTTTCTGCTTCTTACACCACTCCACCAGTGAGCAGGCCGGGGGTGCACAAGAAGTTGGGAGGGGACACAGCCAGGACAGCTGACCCCAATTGACCAAAGGGATATTCCACACCATATGATGTCATGCTCAGCACATAAAGCTGGGGGAAGAAGGAGGGAGCGGGGGACATTCAGAGTGATGGCGTTTGTCTTCCCAAGTAACCATTACATGTGATGAAGCCCTGCTTTCCTGGAGATGGCTGAACACCCGCCTGCCGATGGGAAGTGCTGAATGAATTCCTTGTTTTGCTTTGCTTGCATGCACAGCTTTTGCTTCACCTATTAAACTGTCTTTATCTCAACCCATGAGTTTTCTCACTTTTACCCTTCTGATTCTCCCCCCCCATCCCACGGGGGGGAGTAAGCGAGCAGCTGTGTGGTGCTCTAGTTGCCAGATGGGATTAAACCATAACAATCATTTTTGCCAAATTAGAGTCATACCTTCTGGTCTTGAAGAGCACTAAATATCCTTTTGCACGTTCTGATCATTAAATATTAAACATTCCTAAAGACGTGTCTGAAATGCCAACTACACTGGGAGACAATTACATCGTCATTCCTAGCAGTGGGCTGTGCAAGGTAACATGGTGGGACTAAGGAAGAGCTAGCCTTGTTTTGCAGATAGCTTTAGCCTCACAGGTAGTTAGTTAATAAGGTACTTAATCCAGGTACTACATCCCCCTACCTTTTTTATTTTTAATTATGAAAAGTATTATTTCTGTCAGTAATTATGCACAGATAGAACTTATCTAGTACAAATCGCTTATTTTGAAGAGCCTCAAACTAGCACTCCATCCAGTAACACTACAAACATGAGATATGAAGCAAGTAAACTCTATGCCTACATTTTCTTATCAATAGGTTAACATTAATGGTAGAAGGCAAGTAATACTATATGAAAAAGAACAATCATTGAATCTACCCATAAATATTCCTGTCAGAGTTCTCATTTACATTCATTCCCTTCTATTCCAGCGGTGAAAAGACATCTTACAGTAAGCAGTTCCCGATCACTAGCTTGCTTTCTGTCAAGTAGTTTGTAGTTAGCAAATAATCTCATAAGGCCACTCACACAATATAGAAGCCTGTGGGTCAGCAATAAATTCCAGCAGTTAATCTGGCCCTAGGAAAGCATCTTTTCATGACAGAGGAGAGCTTTACTTACAGGTCCCATCACCCACCACGTCAAGAATTTCAGATACAAACCCCAAAACTGTATTTGAATTTTGAAAATTCAAATAACCTACAAGAATGTGATGCACAAGTGAAAGACTCCTCTAGACAACAGAATGCAAAAGAAAGCAGACTGAAGAAAAAGCCCAAGTCAGTGGGGAGAATTTGCAGAAGAGCTTGCCGAGCACAGTCATAAACACAACAAAAATTCAGCCATTCTGAGAGCTTTCAGCATATATCCGAACAGCATTTGTAATTAGCCTACAGTTACACCTCCTCTGACATCTGGATTCATTAGGACTTCATCAGGACTTGCTTCTAGCTTAGGGCAGATTTCAGTGGAATAAAACACGTACATATGTTGTCCCTGCAACGCAAAACTCAGGTGCTTGGTTACGTCTGACATCAGCTGCTCAAAAATGTAGCATCTACTAGAGAAATTGCATGAGAGGTTTTATGGATATAAAAAAAATAGTCAAGCACTAATACCAATTCAAGACTCCCTTATTTTGGACAAAGAAGTCAATTGCTGGATCCTCAAAGCAGTCCTGGATTTTTATTTAGTGTCAATGTTGGTGTTAAGAGACAACAAAATAGGTAGCTGATGTGGCCGCAGAAATATTTTCAGTCTGTGCCCTGAATGCTGAGACTTTTAGACTTTTTACCTCCCAATTCTTCTCCACAACAGAAAGCTCATTTATTTATTTCTAAGAAAGCCCAGGTTCTCAGCAAGCTGATATTTTAATAATGATATTACATGTCATGACACTCACAGTTTATATGAGAGTTGGCAACTCTGCAATCTGTAGACCTGCACAGAGCTGTGCTTAAGCATGTACATATTAATTGAACATTTGGGCCGTAGTTTTCTCCTATTACCACAATTTTCAAGCATCACACTGTAGAGAAAAGGTTATAGTTCTATGCATTCACACTTTCATTAGAATTCAGATAGGCTATATGTTGCAATTGATTTGCTTGAAAAACACGAGAAATATCACATTTCTGGTCTTTTTGTCAAGAATTCTGTACTCTGTCAAAAGCAGATCTTTTTAAGGTTACCATTTAGAGAAGTATCATCAACAGAAGTCAGAGGAATGTTCGATATCCTTACATTCTTCATTTTTTTATTTTCCTAAGGAAAAAAAAAAGAATTCTGACTTAATTCTCAGCACAATAACTTTATTTCACAATAGTTTATTGTTGTCTATGTGTAAAATTGTATAAGTTTATATCAAACAATAAAATACATGTAAACATTTGAGACCAAAAGGTTAAGCTGACCCTTACTGTGGATTTATCATCACTGTTTTTATGTCTCTTGTCACAGATTTCTGAACTGACAGTTGTCAGAAGCCTTTAAACTCTCCAAATTCCTACACTGAATCCGTATTCCCCAAGCGAGAAGCTTATATCCAATTGTGGCACAAACTCTGAGGAGAAAAAAATATTTACCATTTACACTAAATATGATTATTATGAGTCATGATGTAGAATGCATTAATCCTAGTGCCTCCCGGATGGCATGGCTCTCTATCCCAGACAATACTGTGTCTCTCACCCCAAAGATCTGACCTTTTAAAAAGCGAGTCCCTTGTCATCATTTTCTGTAGAAGAGATGGGTTTTTATAAAGCAGCTTAAGGCCTTTCTGAACCTTCACTGCCAAGTTTAACTTAAAAAAATAAATTATTTCTTACACATCTCCTCAAGGAGTTTATGCTTCTCCTGGGCTTCCAAGTGACTCTGTCATTTAAAATGAAAAATGAGGTGAGGCCCAGCATAGCTTTTTTGCCAAGAAAAAAAAGCAGGCTCCAGTCTTTCAGTACTAGTGTTTGCAACAAGAATGGCACAAAGATATTGAGAAGTAAATTTTTAAAGGACTAGATCTTGAAACAATTCAGCAAGCTGGGAACTGGCTGAAGAAGTTTCTACAGCCAGATCCCTCATCTGTTTTGTTCACCCTTGACAGTAAGTGTTTTCTCCAGGGATGCTCAATGAAAATCCATGAGAACCAGCAGGTAGAGAGAAGAAGGAAGAGTGGCGAGTCCAATGCCAGGGGATCTAAACCACCTGGACCTCTTGGTGATGGCCAAGAAGGGTGAGGAATAAAATCTGAGGTGATTAAGCCCAGTTCCTCTCCTCATTAGGGCTGCTGGTAAAATTACATGGGTCTCTGGATTTCCAGCAGGCAGGCTGCAGGGCTGCCAGGTGTTCAGAGGTTGCAGACAAATGGTCAATGCTGGTCACTTTGCACATCAGCATCGAGTCCGGCACTTCTCACTGAAAAGGCTGTTGGGATGTTTTCTGACAGACAGACCAACACAGGCATCCTCATTAAGAATAACTGAATCACCTTAGCTAAGGTATTCCCTCATACAAGGAAAATGTGGCCTTGATAGAGTTTGGCAAAGAGCTAACAAACAGGGTCTTACGTATTCATGCAGCCTCAGTTCAATCATTGCAACCACACGTATGCACATATACACACAAACACACACATGGGTGCACATGCATTCACTGTATTTTCCAAGACCTCAGTCCTTGATAGGTCACAAACATATAAGTTGTTGTTTCCTAGCAGATATTTAAAACCCACTGAAGAGGAAAAGAAACCCTAAGAAATCAGAATGAAAATCTTCTGTTACAGATTTTACTTGGTTATGAACAAGGTTTAAGATTTAAATGAAACATGTTTAATGCCCTGGGAGATCATTCTGGAAATGAAGCCCTCTGAATCTCTGTTGTTGAAACAGAAGCTTGTTTTCCCTCCAGGAATTATGAATTGTTTTGTCTGTTCGAGTCTAATTGAGCCAAATGGTAGAGTTATGCCCCCCAAGTGAAGTTATTCCCACTATAGAAAGTTGAAATTAGCCACAAATTTGTTCTTTTTATGACACCCAAGCAATGACATTAGTATTTGGCAGCAGCTAGCAAGAAACCCCCCCCAAAACTAACCTCGCTATTAAGATACTAACATATTTTTTTTAAATCAAGCTATTTTAAAATTGAAACTAAACTAAAGGTTAAATTATTTTGCTGCTGCACTCCTTTTTATAAACATAGAAAGTTATAGAGCATTTTAGTACATGAAACCCAGGCACTTGGTACAGAAAATTTTTATTAAATATAAAGACAATGCCTCAGCACTAAAGTTTACACTCAATTTTTTAATTTTGGCTTTTTTTAAATAAAATTTTCTCAGTAGGCTTTTGGTTTTTGCTCATTGTACTAGTGCTGAAAGAAAGTAGCTAGAAGAATATAGTGCATACTTCCACATAAAGAATAATCAAATATAAGGGCTTGGTTGCAAATTTAAGCACCTAAAATCAGGAAATACAAATCTGCACAATGTCTCTGCAATCCTAATGCAGCCACTGGGATCCATATGCATGTTTCCACTAGTCTTTAACTGGAAGCTTAGAGGATGGGTGCTAGAAATGATGAACAAAACAGGACTGTGCCATGGATAGGGCTGTTGCCCACAGAATTCCTGGGAGCACATTGGCCTGGACATTGCATGCCTACCCTTGTTTTATTTGTAATCTTCATGGGTGCGTTTCATCCACAGCGCAGCTGGCTGCAGCATTAAGAGGTTGCCAGACCGAAAGCCAGGCCAATATTTTTTCACCTATAAGCTTCTCAAAGCCTCAGCACTATCCATTTCAATAGCCATTGAGCAAACATGCACTGAACACTTGTGCCAAAAATGGGTTCGATAACAGCTTGTATTTCCATCCTCCGGCTCTAAGGGCACTGCCCTATCCCTCACACCGGGGGCCTGGTAGAGGCAGGAAGGTGCCTGGTAAGGGAGACCCAGTTTGCCTTGCCGTCCCCTAGCCAGGCACCTCCATTGGCTGACCTCAACATCCTGAACTTCTGGGAAGCAAGAAGTAAGTCTGGCAGCATGTTTCCACTTTCTGGCTCTAGTGCTGTTATAATTTCAGGATTTCTCATCTGAGCTAAATGAGCCAGACACCAGATGAGAAGGTGCCGCCTCAGTCCTCAAATCCAACTCCACCCAATTAATGGGGGGACCATGTAAGTTAATCCTCTTCAATATGTTATCAAATCCACATTTTATAGGTAATTAGATTTCTTTCTTATCATTCTTTGCTCCTATTTTGTGAGGAGGAACTTAACTAGGGGAAACATAACAGGATACAGCAATGACATCATCACGTGGCTAGAGAAAGCTGGCTGACACATGGCAGACTACATTGGTACGAAGGACAGAAGTAAAAAAGGAGAATGATAGAGCAGTCCAGTACCATGCTCCTGAACTACCTACTACTACAGAAGACCTGCACTCTTCCTTTTTTTTTGATGGTTGCTCAGTGTCCTAGGAACATATATTTCTAATTTAACTAAGGCAAAACAGGTTGCCCAGAGAGGTGGTGGATGCCCCATCCCTGGAAACATTCAAGGTCAGGTTGGACGGGGCTCTGAGCAACCTGATCTAGTTGAAGATGTCCCTGCCCACGGCAGGGGGGTTGGACTAGATGACCTTAGAGGTCCCTTCCAACCCAAACCATTCTATGATTCTATGGCAATTGAATATATTTTTGGATTTGAAGAACTTGTACATTTTTCACAAATGCAGAAGAAAACAATTGATTACATCAAGGCCAGGCAGCAACACTCACAATGTTAAGGATGCAATCTTAAGTGAAAGAAAATAAAGGCTTTTCACAAGAGTGCTGTAGTATTGCTAACAATTATATAGGTATGTTTGTCAAACAATTTCTAATGACAGATCTCACAGGATTTTATCAAAGTATATGCTAGAGCTGCTTAAGGCTTTTCATGGTTCCCCTTACTAAATTTGTAAGGGCTTCCAAATAAAAGATAATACAGTAGAGAACACCTTTCGTATAAGTAGTAAGTGTGAATCTTAAAAAAAAATTAAATTCTTTTTAGTAGAACTTTCCCAAAAAATGGGCCTTTCCACTTTGGCCATTTGTACACAAACATCTGTTCACAAGACTTATCTGAAGAGAAATTGCATGGGAAGGGAAAAAATTGGGATATAAAATTTTTAGTTCAGTATGTAAACATCAAAATAGTTTGGTTTACTGTTTCCAGAACTGTTCCCCCATTTCTTCTGGAGACAAAACAGAATGCAGTCTTATTTTATAAAGTTGTAAACTTTATAGTGGTGATAATTTTTCCCAGGACAACTCCAAATAATGACCTAGATTAGCTAAGCTAAAATTTTATGATCACCTTCTGAAATAAACCTGACTATCAAGTAGTGGTAGCTTGAATTTATAAGTGTTCTTTGTTCTGTTTACTTCACAATATCAGTTGACTGAGAAGAGACCTTCCTGGATTTCTAGCCCCAGCTATTTCAGGCCGCTCCACCTGTTTCACAAACATCACAGTTTTAAGATCCACATGCCTCCTCATCACATGAGGCTTTTAGCAAAGACATTTCTCTGGAATCTTGTTGGCTATTTAAGGTCAGTGTTTAAGACTAAATATGATATTGAGTGTTGCCAGAGATTATAGGAAGTCTATTTCCTTAATAATGCACACTTGAAAATGGGACAGACATTGCACAGAACTAGCTGAAAGAAGCAATCAAACTTGGAGAAAAAATATTTTGCATTAGCTAATGTACATGCACTGGGAATCCTAGGTGACAAAGTACCACCAATAAGATAAGACCAGTTAAAATGCTTGAGTTGAATGTGTAGGTGAATAAGCAAGCTCAGACTGCAACTGACTACAGACTCAAAAATGCTGTATGGAAGAATCAAGACAACAGGAGATCTTGCTTGGCTAAAGGCACTAGAAGAAAACACAGATAGAATTTTCTTCGTAAAAGAGACGAGGAACAAGCATATGACAGGTGAAAAAGAAACCCCAGCTAAGGAATGCTTAGAGTGGCCCTAATGAGCAATTAAAGAAGCTGACAGAAGTATAACATATGCAAATAAATAATGCTGACAGACCCTAATATAGCAGGAATACACACACAAACTTGGATTCAATGCAAAGAACCACCTTACAAAAGTAGCAGAAAGGCATGAAAGATAATATTGTAGGGAAGTAGTCTGTACAGCAAGAAAAGATGAGGGTCTTTTGCAGCCTAATGAAAATAACTGTATATCCATTTAAGCCAAGAAGAAAACAAAGTTAGACATTTACTTGCAGTTGATTCAATGAAAGAAATTTCTAGCTGACCCCACATTATGAAGGCAGCTAAGCTATCCCCAGCATGTCAACTCATGTTCAGAATACTTTCTTCCTACTGTGTCGGATAGAGCAGCGGAGCTGAAAATATGCTACCAATGACATAATACTGGCTCAGATTATGCTCCGAAGAACAAGGCTGTTGGGTGACATGAGGGAAGTGGTGTTCTGTTGCTGCAAAAAGGAAAAGACTAGAGATGTTCTCAACAGGCTGAAACTACTTCCTATATTAATTGGGGTGGGAGACAAATGAGAGGCTGATAACATGTAAAACAGCTGTTCAGGATACTATCACATGTTTCAATGATCATTAAAGTGAGAAGAAAAGATAGAAACAAATAATTAAAGTTACTCCAAAAATCTCAGCTTTATCTTCCCTTCCCTATGCAGTGGGCATAATTCATGCCAACTTGTCTCTATAACCACCCCACACTCTTATCTCCAGTTCCCAGTAGCTTCACCCTAGACAGCTCTTTGCCCTAGTTCCCTTATCTGGCCTTAATCGCACCTGCCTCCACCACCACCTTGTATGTTAAGCTCACACCTCCTCTGTATCTCAGTTGAATCTCTTCCTCCTTAGGGCTAAGGCATAGAAAGCATGGGAGAGGTGACATCTTAGTCCACAATTCCCAAAGCTGCTTCCACCTCACTTCAGGCACAATTTTGGGGGAAAATCCTTTTCAGTCACCAGGGCTCAATCCAGGACCATGCTTTGTCACACACAAGCAGATAGTTTGGGGCAGTATTGTAAGGGCAAACACTGTCAAGTGGGCCAGGGTGTAATGAGGGCAGGTCATATCTGGAGAAATCTGGTGCCTTGTTGGAAAAGTCTGTTGATCATACTCAGAAAGCCTTTTTCAGAGGCTTTTAACATGGCTAAAAATGGGTTGTTTTTCATGGAAACAAAGAGAACATTTGCAGGTAATGATTCACCACCTCAAGTCTTGGCACTAAAACATGGGGTTTGGTGGGCTGAGAGAAAACACTGCTGGTGGTTCTTAAAAATATTTTCAGATTTATTCTTTCAAGTGAGTTAAACATGGTATTTCCCCTTAATCATCTTATAAATAGCTGTGCCATGTTGGTCTGAAGCTTTCACAAAGAATTGTTAGATACAAGCAGCCGGAGGCACACGCACAATGTGGAAAACTAACCTGAGGAGTTTACAGTTGATAAAATCCTCAAACACTAAAAAGCAAGTTTATGAGAGACAAATCAGGCTGTTCTAGCTAAGGGTAGGCTGTGCCACCCACAGCTGCACAGATTATGCAGAGGACACCCACAACATGTGCTCTCTCAGAGTCTGACTGATGCTTTCCTGTTTTGTTATTCTCTGAAACGGAATTAAAACTCAGTCAGGCTGAAAGGAGTCTTTTACTCTGAGTATGAGGGGAAATAACAATAACTGTGCAATTCATAAAAACCTTCTAGCGTGTATATACACATGCATGCCTCCACTGATAAATCCAAAACAGAGGTAAACAGAGGAGGCATTAAGTTGTCACACAGATTTCTCTCCCTCCTGAAAAAGACAAGTTTATTGAAGCATTTTACAGAAATCCAGGATACTGTTTAACATACACAGTAAGTTCTTATTAAAGGTCACATTTCACCATAAACAGCAATTTTGGATGACAATGTTGTGCATTCAAATATTATTGTTGTTTGCAAACACCAAGATGGATCCATCTGCTGTTATTTCTTACAATGGTATAAATAAGAATATTTAAATATAGATACACATTTTATATATAAAAATGTATCAGTTTGAAGAACGTAAGCCAGAGAATTAAGATAAAGTGAAATAGAAATTTAAGGCAGAAAATACAGCATTTTTAAGTGAAGTTTAAGGTAAATAGTAAATTTTCTGAATAAAGTCAATTCCGATAAATTTAACATAGTTGTCACTTCCTAATAAAGACAGGGAAAGTGTTCTGTGGAAATTGCTTTGAAGCAAAATATGAAAGCACCTGCTTTCCAAAGGAGGCTTTGCCAAGAAACAGAGCATCCAAACCCATAGCAGTTTGATTTGAATAAGCTGCCATTGTGCTACAAAGGAGTTTTAGTTCAACTATTTCAGCACCCAATCTCTTCTATAGGACAGGTTTTCTGGCCCTGAGACACTGGAAAAAGGATAAGTCATGGGAAATACCTGGGGAAGCTGGCTCCCATGGAAGGGGACACAGATTTCAAGGTGCAACTCCTCCAGAGCATCTTCGTGATGTTTCAAGATCAGCATTATTTTCTTTCTTTGCTGAAGTTGAGGTTTTCTATGAGAAAACCTTTTCAGAATTTCCCACTCTCTGACACTTTCTTTGAGAAAAGCCATTTTCTTGACTGCTTTTTAATTTGCTCCCTAATCAAAAGCAGCTGAGCACTTAAGTCATGCTGAGATCTTTCTTGCAATCAGTGGAAATCAAGTATTGTTCATGGATCACTTTCTTGCAAAAATCAGTCAATAGATCATTAGCATGTACATGTTGGTAATAAAAGTTTTGGCTGACATGGAGAAATAAGTTTCTCTGTGTCAGTCTGCTGCTGAGGAGTATTGGGTACTAACATGTAATGGGCTTCACAAAACAGCTACTTAACTGTTGTCTGGGTGATGATTCAGCATTTCAAGTGATGTCCTGAAAGCAAGTTTGAGACAGTAGATCCTTTCATAGCTTCTATTTTTCAAGAAAGCTACTGCACAGATTCCTCAGCTTCACCCTACGTTCTCTTCCACAAACAGAATACAAAATTATAATTAAGGCAAAGCAGAGTCTACATCTACAAACCAGGTTCACCTACTCCCAAAAGAAAAACTATGCAAAGGTTAAAGTGAAAAAAGGATACTTTCAAGTCAGTGAGGATGTACTCTGTGATTATGTGCTTTGGGGCCTGCATTACAGCAGCAGTTCATACTCTAAGCATGAGAGAGATTACAAATGTTCTTGCTACAGCAGCATGTGTTTGCCAGTTAAGTGCATCTAGCTGTTTCAGAAGAACTGTACTGCCAAAATATTCAAAAAGAACTCTTGATTTAGCTTAAGGCCATGTTTCTTACTTCTGAGAAGACTGCAAAAACTGTAATTTTCAATACAATTAATAAAATATCATCTTCCATACACAAAAAAGTAATGACCCCTGGTTGTATATATTATTTCCACTAGGTTCTAAGCCATGTCCTTTATCCAGCCTGTGTCTTATATCTTCCTCAGGTGACTGGTATTTAGAAACCTAGGCAACTTCTTAACTTACTGGAAAAGTATCCCACCAACTGAGTATATTATAGTGCAGCAGCATCCGTGAAGCTTGGCACTCTGCTACTATCTCTGTGCATTGTCAGAAAAGTCAGAGTATGGTTTCCCCCAGAGAAAGAGTTACAGCTAGAACGGAATTTGCTATAAAGGACTCTGCTATTCCCCCACTGATAGTACAGAACAAGAAATACTACAGAATTAAGGCCCTGAGACAAGTTGCTCCCCCAATAGCAGAAGGATTGCTGTTACCTTTAAAGTCTAAATCTGCCTCTGTCTTTACATAAAATTCCATTTTTTCTATCCTATCTTCAGAAGCATCAACAGGCATATTCTACTTTTTATTTCTAATTTTAAGTGAGAGCTGGAAGGAATAAGACTTGAGCAAGTCAACTTCTCTACAGTTCCTAAAAAAAAAGATATTACAGATAGAGAAGACTTACTGTTAACCTAATTGCGTCTTGTTCATTACTTTGCCAAAGTAACATTGTTCTCCAAAATATATTCTGAAGTACTTGACTCAATTTGATTTTAAGATGTTTAAAGCAGTACTATAAGCTTTATTTGGTAGTTGCTCCCAAAGCCAGTAAGGCTGTTAACTGGAACTTTTCCTCAAGGTTTGATTTCTATACAGTCAAGAAAGGAATCTTTTTGTCAATAGATGAAAGATGCTGCCTTCAAGATACTGTTTTTCTTCACACAAAAGTCACAATACCCAGTTTGGGACAGTAGATCATGAGCCACAATCAACCTCCTTTTATCTAAGGGCAGGTAAGAATCACTTCCAAAACTTACTTTCAGGTCTAGCATAGCAACACAGGATGGAAATAGTTTTAAAAGAGTCCTTTCATCCTATTTCTAGTTGCACATGGAAGAATTAGACAGAAGTTAAATGTTTTTCTTCTGACAGCTCTTCAAAATTTGATATTCAAAATGATATTTCAAGATAATTTTATTTTACTTAGAACAGACCAATAGGTAACATACAACATCCTTGTCATGTGAGCCAGGTTGTTTTCCTATATAGATGCACTGGTATCCCAGGAACTTCTTCCCAAGATGTCAAAGGTTCCCAGTTTGTTTCATCCAGTCAAAACCCTTGACTGAAATTATAGTTTATTCTTTTTTGGTTCAAAGGATGCTGCCATAGTGGCACGTGTTGTGCATACAAGAACAGCCACCATAGTGCAGTAGATTGAGCAGCGATAAACAGAGGGAAGTAAAACGAGATGCAAGCGCAGCCAAAATTGTCATTTTACTGAAAGAGACAGTTGATGACATATTCAGCCCTACACAATAAACACACTTAGACCACCTTACTTACAGGTAACTGAACAGCATGACTATGTGGATGACTCAGTCTGGCAGCAGGAACACAATTTTTTTAAAGAATATTTGTGATCTTTAAGGAAACAAAAAGTTACCCATAAACCTACTAGCTCTGGAAAAATGAACTATGAACAATAAAATGGAAAAATTAACCAGAAGACATGATTTTTGTGCAAAAAGAATTTCTACTAAATCATTGTTTTAATTCATATGTTTTTCTTAAGCTTGCAAGTGTCATTTATTCCTGAACAAAAGTGTTCCATATCATCTTTGTCTGATGTAGGTTAAAAAAGGAGAAAATTGAACACGTTAAAAATCCCCAAGAAGCCCTTTTTCCAAAGTTAGAGTATGCATACAGCTACATTACCATGCAAACCTTCTGCCTAAAGAGGTCTGCAGTTGGCTAATGTAAGGAGAGAAAAGAAGCATCTCTCTAATCTCCTCTTGCCCCACAACCTGTTTTTTCTACTCTGCTGTATTACTACAGTATCTCAAAATGAGCTGTTTAGTGCTTTCTTGTTGCTTCCTACAAAGTGCTCCTGCTGTATCCATTACCTGGATCATTCCACATCCTAAATCACACCACCTTTTACTTCCAAATCTGTTCTTCTCCGCAGAGATCTTTTTCTGACATGGAAACTATTGTCATGGCACATCTCAGAGATCAAGGGAGATGAAGACTTGCAGATTAAAGCTGTGCTGTTCTTGACAATATAAATTGACCATGTGAGGCCACATATTGCATTTGTTCACTCACATGTTAGTGTGCAATGTTTCTGGCAGCCATGATGTTTTTAATGTAGTTCCCAGAATTTAGCATAAAGACTGCAAACCAGTACAGGCTCAAATCTTTAGAATACTTTTCCATTCTTTCCCCAATAATCTCAATGGAAAAGCATTTGTAAGCTAAAAGCTGAGCCTCCAGCTCTTTCCTTCGCTTCCTGAAAGCTGGAGGTTTTGGCTGCTAGCATTGGGATTAAAGAACTGATTAGAAGTTTTTACCACTGAAAATATCCATGTGTAGTCTCTTATCCTCTAAAATCTCCCTGCTGAGGTATTGAGTATGTTTGTCAAAATTTGTTCCTTCACTATTCTTCACAAGTTGCAAAGATAGTTGCAAATCAGCTTTTTTTTTGTACAAAAGTTGTTCCAGTGCAATTCTACTCAGGCACGACAAAAGTGGCTTCATTCCTAAAAGCACTTATCTAGACTCATTAACAACTACGTTTGTTCTGAGGAAAAAATTTTTGGCAGCTTTCACTGCTGCAACAATTGCATCCTGTGCTAGCTACAGACAGAGTCTCTGTACGTTTTCACTTATGGCAACCACAATATGATCGAAATTGCAGCTTAGGTGCAACCTACATGCAGCTCCTTCCCTGTTTGTCTCACCTGTATCCTGTTTCTTGATTCATTTGACTTTTTAACTGGTTACATACTTGCACACTCATTCTTTATTCCTCATTTACTTGTATTTAACTTTCAAAGGATGACACAAAAATCCTACAGCCCAGCCCTGCCACAAAGCAAGGCTGACTTCTCAGACTACACCAGATCCCACAGAAACATTTTTTTTTCCCCCCAGCTTGAGGTGTGCCATGGTGAAGCCTGAACAAAATATGCTAGCACCTTACTGAGGCACTTCTAATAGAGCAAGAAGTAGTACAAAGCTGTCTGAAGGGATCTTTTCCTTTTCCTTGTAAGGAGCCTGAGAAGAGCAGAAAGACAACAGGGAATAGGAACAGGAGAATCCTAATTAGAGTAGGTGTAGAAAAGCAAGCAGAAGATAAACAGGAGAGACTTTCAGTTGCATCTTCTGTGGGGATGGGACTGTCTTCCTTTATAACATGTTTGTACAGCACTTGCCATGGAGGTGATCAATCTGCAGGTGCTATTAAGTATGCAGTATACATCCCTCACTGCCAGTTCATAGACGATGTCGTCTTGCTTCAGTGCCCCTCCACAGCTTTGGCTCTTCAGATCGAGAAGTTTTTTCTTCAGCATTGACAGTGTTCAAACAGAAAAAGACAAGAAAAACAGAGGCAGAAAGGGAAAAAGGAAAACATACAAAGATCTTAAGTGGTCCAGTTAGCACCAGCTGTAGTTTATATTGTAGCCATTTGGCTGAGGGGTGGGGAGAACATAAGACTAATCTGTTCTCTAGGTTTTTTGATAAGTTATTAGTTTAGATGCTATGACTTTGATGAACACAATTATACAGGTGAAGGTAATCTTCAGATTGCAATGAGTATGCCAACCACTGCAATGGTATCCGAGTGAAGCCAGTCATTCCTAATGATATGGGCTTATCCCCACTCATGCAAACTAGTATTAATACTAAACCATAAAGATAATCTCCCTATCAAAAGAGTAGACAAAAAAAACAAGAGAAAGAAAGGCATTGGCTTGGCATGACTATAGGCCTATCTTGAAAAGAAAGTTGCTTAATTAGGCAGACAGGTATAGGTGAAAGGTGGTAGGATGTCACCGGTTCCTGACAGAGAGAAGAAGAGGGGCCCAAAAGACTTCAAAATATGGTAAGTTTATTTTCTTCTGCACACTTAACGTCTGAATAATTTCTAACTTGTGGAGAGATGTCAGAGGAACACCTCCAAACTCCAGAGAGGAACCCATTTTTGACTTCTGACTTGTGCAAGCTTGCTGCCCTTGTTGTAATACACTGGCTAGTTTTCCTGAGAGGTATGAATTTGTTGTTCACCTAGGAATCAGAAAGTTATTCTTCCACTTAGAGTTTAGTGGGTTTAATTTCTTCAGATGGTTTGTTCAATCTGATCTCCACATCCAAGGCAGGCCAAATGCTACTGTTGGAACCACTACTGAGCATGCACATGTCTGCTTTTTCTGCTCTCTCCATACACTAGCATCACTTACTCTTTTTGCTGAACAGCATAAAAAGTCAAGAAAGATTTTTCCATTTTTTTTTAGCTGAAAAATCAAAATCTTAACTGTAGCAGTGAGAAATAGCTTGTACTTGTTTACAACTGAGGCTTGTTTTTCTCTACACAACAGCAAAAATCAGCCTTTAACTCTATTTTCTGCTCATGTTATTATGAAATCTGTTGCCAACAAACAGTCTAAGGAGTCTTAGACAAGTTGCTTTTGAGACATGGTACTACAAAGATCTGGATAATAGAAGTAAAGATGTTTTCTTTTTTCTAGGCTATCCCTGCCCTACGTAGGATTGTACCTTTCTTTTCACCTATATTTCACATCTTTCACCTCTCAAGGGCTTCTATTTTTGTAGATAAACCATCTTTCAAATACCAGCCTGTGTTTGAAAGTTTTTTATCTATTCTCATCTCCATTTTCTTATATTCTAAGTCACAAAACAATGAAATAATCTTATTCAGAAGTCACAGTTAAATTGTTAATGTAAAATTAATCTGTTTTTTTGACTTAAGTTTTAGGAGTGTCAAAGCAGAAGCCATGGTGAAGAAAAAGCTAACAGGCAAATCAAAGTTACCAAAAAAGCATGGGAATAATTTTAACCATAGTCCTTGTTAATTACTTGAACAGTACCTTCTTAAACATGTGCTTCCCAGCTAACAACTTTATACCTTCAAAATATCAGATATCAATGATACCAACATTTTGCTTTTTTCTATACAACACCTACAGAGCTAAAGAAACCAAGCAGTATCACAAAAGGAGGCTTCAATCCAAGGCATTAAAATCCAAGCCCACAAGCACTGGGTGATAAGAGATCCTTGCAAGTCAGCCACTAAACATTTAATATTGCTTCCCGGCTTCCTGAGGGGTTTAGAACAGACACAACTTAGGCTTTCTGAGGCCTCCAGTGGGTTGTGTAAGTGAGGGATTTATATCCATGTCATCCATTTAAAAAACCTCTTGGGCGCATCGAGAGATGTTGTAGGATTAGGAGAGGTGTTTCAATATGGGGTTTATATGCAACAGGGTGAGAAAGACATAGTACAATGAATATATACATAATAAAAGCTACTGAAACAACAAACATGCAAACTTGAAAGAAGTACACTTCTTCATGACAGGAAGAAAGTAGGAGACAAGGGGAAAAAGTATAAGGAAGACTAACACCCCTAGATACTCAATATAGAAAAGATATTGTCCTCATATACATTATTATTTATATTCCCCCTCCTGCAGTCTGTGTATTACCTCCGTACATACAGCAGTTTCTTTCTATCATGGAGGCAATTCATTCCTGTCCTGTCAGGCTCACTTTTTCTTTCCTAGTGCCTCAAGACACTAGTTTCTGTCAAAGCAGCAACAAAAATAACCCAAGAGATTTTCTTCTGACAGCTCCTGAAGTGTAGAATCATCACATCAGATATATATTTGGGGTCAGAAAGCCCAACTTCTGTTATATGACCTCATCCAGCCAGAGCTTTCTCTAAACCCTTGTCAAAAACACATTTATGATCCCCAGCCAGCCAAGAGAAACACCATTTGTTCTCTCAAGCCCAGCTAACTTATTTTCAATTATCTCCTTATTAAAGAAAGCGATTGTGCTTCATAAAGCAGTCCTAGATGTTGCAGAATTACTGCTTGAAACATAGCATTTGGAACAATAAATTTTTATTTCAGTATTGGTATCCTATGCCTTATGAGTCATTGTAATGATTCCCTATTGCCTTCTGCATTGGGCTTAAATAGGTTGGGCATTTTCAAAACTCTTAACTGAATTCACATTGAAATTAAAACACACTTCTGCAGAAAAGCACACAATATAACTAAGGAAGACCGTTAGCTGGCCTATACTAATCTCTCTTATACCACATTTTGTTCTCCCATCCTGTCCTATAAACATCCTTCCCAAATCAAGCTGTTTCCATTACTTCATAAGTTTTGCTTCTAAGAAGAAGGGGGGGGAGGGGGAATTATATCCAGAGCAACAACTCTGCAACCATCAAGAACTGTAGCAGCATTTCTGACCCAAAATTCTTGCATTATTAAATCAGTCCACTTGTCCCTTTTCTTTTTAAAATACATTTACACCTTTGTTATTAAGGCATACCAATTCAAGGCTGCTATCCTGCTAATAATTACATGGGCGAACAGTTCTGCTGACCAGTGGAGACAGCAAACCCTGATTTCCAAGATCTGGGGGAAGGAGGTATCCCCACAACAAAACAAAAAACCCCCAAACCACCACACTTGTCTTTGTTTTCATCTACCCTGTCTCAACTCTGTGTTCTTTTATCCCAATTGCTTTTTCCTTGCATAGACACTGACTCTCCATACATGGGGAAGATAGGACTGGATAACAACAGGCATTTCCCCCCCTCAAAACACAAGAGAATTTAAACCCAGTGAGCTCAAGCTATGTCAGGTTGGTTTTTCTTTTTTTTTAAAACAAATTAAGCCAAAAAGGTAAAGTCCACGCATTACTCTGATGTGTGGATATTCATAAGTGAATATCTACAGGGAAATCTGCTTTTGAAAACAGAACACCAGGGACCAACTCAAACCAACATAATTGGAACCAGGCTGATTTCCGGTTACCTGTTACCCAAGCTACGTGCATGCACTTTGTAGTTTGCAAATAAAATTCACTGCAGTTGTAAAATAAATCAATCTGAAAATACATATATACATAAATAATACTGGTTTAATATTACCACTGAGAAATCTAAACATCAAAAGACTTAAAAACTCTGAGTCAAGGCCAATTTTAGCAGTTTCAATATTTGAAATTTGAGCAAGTTTCATTCAACAATTTTTTTCTAATAGCATTTGGCACTGTGTGCCTCTATCTCTCACTATACATATGCATGCATATGCACAGAAAACTATATACAGACCAACATTTTTGGATATTTAACTTGTAAGACAGGCACGATTTGTGTAAGATAGCAACACAGAATAAAAAAATAAATACTCCACAGGCAATGAATTACCTCACTAAAACTAGTTAACAATATTTTGACATATAAATGGACATATGCTTATTTAGTTTGCTATATACTGCTCAGAATAGCAGCAAATGTGTGCCTTTTTATGGCAGCTCAGGACTCCATGTAGTCCAAAAAGCCAGCATCTGCTTTTTCCAGTTGGCATTTTTCAGGCCATACTGCCTGGCACATCCCTCGTTTCAAGCTGCCAAGAGAGTGGTGGAAGAATGAGACACCCTGGCACCACGTATTTTCTAAAGCAATACAAAAGAATGGCCTTGGGGATTTCCAAGTTGCTATTCCATCACACAATGGGTTTTTGTCGCATTTTACATGTTAACCAACTTACCTCCTTCAAACCTGCTTTATTATATTCTAGTTATAGAACTGAAAATGGAACAATAAATAGACTGTATACACTTGTTTTATTGTGCCAGTATTAATAGATGTTTTTACAATTTATGTCAGAAAGTAAGTGTTGTCCAGCAAGCTGTTTATATACAGAGAGAAAGAATACTGCATTTTGAAAAGAGGACTGCATTAAGGAATAGAGCACTCGTGTGAGAATTCCTCTATTCCAGATACGTGTCAAATCTGCAGGAAAGGCAATAACTGCAAACAGTTTTTTTGGCTCTGTGCACCAGTTGTACAGCTGTACAGGGTGAACCATGCAGCTACCAAATGTATTAGTGTGCTGCAGCAGTTCAGCAGCCCATGAGAGAGCTGCTTACAGGGGAGAGGCCAGAGCACTCACTGCAAATGCACCACAGGCAAAGTGTGGCAAAAGAGTGAAGGAAGGCACAAAACTTTCATAGTTTGTTTAATGTAGAGCTAAGCCTCAAGTCTTCTCTCTTTCCCATCATCTCCTTCTTGCAAACTTTCTATGCCATATGTGTATCTGCTTCTGAGACAGGCAATGTGAAGATTTCAGGCTGAGTTTCTTTACAGACATCCAATCTGCTGACTACAGTACAGATCTGATTCTCCTCTTGCTTTTGCCTTCACTAACCCTCAACTGCAGCGTGAGATACAGAGTAGTACTTCTGGGATTACAAACTGCGCTCCAGATGTTGTGTACCTTTCTTTTCCAAGGGCATCCATTTGTTGTCCATCAGATTCTCCACTCAGTAAATAATTTAGATGAAATTATCATGTGACTTTTCAAAACACTATTCTCAATATCACCTAATGGTATTACTCACACAAAGTCTTATAGAAGTAATACATTTCCATTCTGAAGATTACCTTTGATTTGGGAGCCCCCACTTTTTTTTTTGGACATTGGAGCTTATTTGACCAAGGATTGCAGAACTGAGCCACTTTCAACGAAGTCAAGTTGATGCGAAGTCTCACATTGACTTGAATCTGAGGCCAGTTCTGGGGAAATGAATTCAAAGGAGAATTTATTGATAGAAATGCACCTCACGGTGTTACATCACTGCAACCAACAAGCTCATGTTTTTTGTCAACGCTTAAAGTTTCATGTTATTCCCCTAGTCTTTGGTTACTACAATGGCCTTGAGTATTTTAAGAAACACTGAATGATTAAAGAAATTTCTATGAGAAAGATACAAATAGATTAGACAGGCATTTTACATAAAACTAATTTTTGCCGATTGTCTCATCCATTATGTCATCCAACAGGAAAGGATGTAATAAATAGCCTTCTCAACAATATATTCCTGACATCTTTAATGTTTCTTATTGTATTGGGTTTGCATGGCAAGGTTTTGGTAGCAGGGGGGCTACAGGGGTGGCTTCTGTGAGAAGCTGCTAGAAGCTTCCCCTATATCCGATCAAGCCAATGCCAGCTGGCTCCAAGAGGCACCCACCACTGGCCAAGGCTGAGCCCGTCAGCGACAGTGGTAGCACCTCTGTGAGAACATAGTTAAGAAGGGGCGGGGGGGGAACTGTGCAATGGCAGCCAGAGACAGAAGTGAGAATATGAGAGAGAAACAGCCCTGCAGACACCAAGATCAGTGAAGAAGGAGGGGGAGGAGGTGCTCCAGGCATTGGAGCAGAGATTCCCCTGCAGCCCATGGTGAAAACCATGGGGAGGCAGGCTGTCTCCCTGCAGCCCATGAAGGTCCACGGTGGAGCAGATATCCACCTGCAGCCTGTGGAGGACCCCACACCAGAGCAGTTGGATGCCTGAAAGAGGCTGTGACCCCATGGGAAGCCTGTGCTGGAGCAGGCTTCTGGCAGGACCTGTGGACCGAGGATCCCATGCTGGAGCAGGTTTGCTGGCAGGACTTGTGACCCTGTGGGGGACCAACACTGGAGCAGTCTGTTCCTGAAGGACTGCACCCCATGGAAAAGACTCACACTGGAGCAGTTCATGAAGAACTGCAGCCTGTGGGAAGGACTAACGTTGGAGAAGTTCATGGAGAACTGTCTCCCATGGGAGGGACCCCACGCTGGAGCAGGGGAAGAGTGTGAGGAGAAAGGCAGAGACAACATGTGATGAACTGACTGCAACCCCCATTCCCCATCCCCCTGCACTGCTCAGCAGAGACAGGAGGTAGAGAAATCAGGCGTGAAGTTGAGCCCAGGAAGGAGGGAGGGATGAGGAAAAGGTGTTTTAATATTTGGTTTTATTTCTCATTACCCTACTCTGATTTGATTGGTAATAAATTAAATTAATTTCCCCGAGTCAAGTCTGTTTTGCCCATGACAGTAATTGGTGAGTGATCTCTCCCTGTCCCTATCTCAACCCATGAGCCTTTCATTATATTTTCTTTCCCTTGTCCAGCTGAGGAGTGGGAGTGATAGAGCGACTTGATGGGCACCTGGCATCCAGCCAGGGTCAAACCCACCACACATTTTTTTAAGAGATCATCTTACCTATAGTCTATTTGCCAAAATGGACATTTATTCAGTGATGAGGCTTCCCACACTGACGTTAGCATTAGCTGTTCCCCCAAAGGGATTTGACTGCAGTGACTATTTTGGACTCTTGGATTCACCGAGTTAGCCCAGAAGCCACAACAACTGCTCATGAGCTGGGGAAAAATAAAGTAATTCCCACAAGAACAAAACAACAGAAAATGGACTTTCTCTCTTTCCTGCTATTCACAGCATCCAAAACTCTCTGCATTTCCCTGCCCTAGTCTTTCTACACATAAGAAAATTTAGAATCATCAGCAAGAAAACTGTGGTGAACCCACATCTTTGAATTTAGAGGTGCTGACTCATGTCTTGAAGGCCTGCCAACAACTACCTAAATTAAAGCTCTTGAGTAATCAAGAAATGCTTCAAACAATTTTTACTCTTGTTTCACTGAAGTGACAACTTTACCTTTTGTTACTCTATCTTATTAGTCAACATATTCTTGTGTGTGTTTGTTGAAGTCTCACTTCCATGAAGTCTTTCAATAAAGAATGTTTGGGTTCAAAACCCAGTTTACTGTACAATTCAACCTTCAGCCTAGGTTAAGGCTTTGGGAAAGCTCTTTTGTTACTGTGACAGGAACAGGTGTTTTGCCTGTGTCAAGTAGCTTCCCTTGGCAAAGGATTAAAACTTGATGCAGTGATCAAATTAAAGACAATAGATGGTAATTTGATCACCATATTGTTCCATCTTTAACTATCTTAATAACATTGTAATAAATTATCTCAGTAATATGCTTGCTCAACATTTTTTACTCAAAAAATCTATAGATGTATATGGAATTGGTTTACTCTGCCAAGTTGTAACATGCGTCATGAACTCTGAAGGTGTACACAACATCAGGTGAGAGTTCTGCAAGCTACTTGGCTCTGCTTCCAAAAGAATATTCAAGTCCTCACACTGGGGAATTTCTCTATAAGATTAAGGGAAAGACTGGACACATTTCCCTCTAGTACTTATTAGTGTTAATCGCCAAAAGGTTTGCTAGAGAACATACATTTTCTGCTCATCCCTCAAGAAACAGAGCTCATGAGCATGATGCTTTTAGGCAGGGAGAAAAAGACAGAGCTCTGGCCCAAAAGCTAGTCATCTTTAACTGCCAGTAGGGTATCATGGTCTCAGTTAAGAGATTAAAAAGAATAGCACTGGATCCAAAACCCCAAGCTCTTTTTCCATTGTAATGCAACACATTTTGCAGGGGCATCTAAACAGTTTAGTAGGAGCAAGTTTTGAGTAACTCCATTAGAGTTTAGGGCCTACAATGCTTTGGGCTTGCTAGACACCTGTTTGAGCCATGCAGTCTGTGCCCTGCACTGCAGAGGTCTAGGTGCAGGGCAGCTGCAATCAGCAAGCACATAAAGGACAGGCATCCTAGGGGATACAGCTTCTAAGCATTGCTTTTCTTAAGGAAATAGGTGGCCAAGCAGTAGGATTGTTGTTGATGCCACATGGTTTATGGCTTTGATGTAAATTCAAGTATGTGTACAGGCACAGTGGGTTGAAACCAGTATAACTGAGGCTCAGACCTATTTATAAACATGTTATTCATAGGACAGCCTGGTATTATATTCAGTTTGAAACAGCTTATTCTAGGTAACAGTATCAAGCCTACTTACAAAATAAAATTGTATAGACACAACTAAACAGCAGTATCAATAGAAAACTTTGGAAGACCTTTATCCCACTGGGTTGTTTTCCTACATAAAGGTTTTTCATTTACCAGAGCCTGTATTTTAGGATTTTATTTCCTGGAAAGCAATATGTTTGTCTTCATTGTCAATAGGCAAAACAGTTTGGGCTAAGCATCAAAATTTTTGCTGTTGATTGAGTATTTATAATCTGGGATTTTTTAAAAAAGATGTTATACATATAAAACGCTAGTGTAGTTCCCTAATAGTCAGGCTGTGGGAATAGGAATAAATGGAGCTATTAACATTTAACAAAATGGCCATCCAGCTCTGTTTTGATGGAGCAGGGACTACATATGACTTCTGGGTGAGCACTTGTGGTTTAACCCAGCAGGCAGCTAAACACCACACAGCTGTTTGCTCATTCCCCCCACCCCCAGGGGGATGGGGGAGAGAATCAGAGAAAAAAGTAAAATTCATGGGTTGAGATAAAGACAGTTTAATAGGACAGAAAAGGAAGGGAAAATAATAATGAAGAATATACAAAGCAAGTGATACACAATGCAATTGCTTACCACCCACTGACTGATGCCCAGCCAGTTCCTGAGCAGCTGTCACCCCTCGCCCAGCTTTCCCCCAGTTTATGTACTGAGCATGACATCACATGTTATGGAATACCCCTTTGGCCAGTTTGGGTCAGCTGTCCTGGCTGTGCCCCCTCCCAGCTTCTCACTGGCAGGGCATGAGAAGCTGAAAAGTCCTTGACTAGCGTAAGCACTACTTAGCAACGACTAAAACATCAGTGTGTTATCAACATTATTCTCAAACTAAATCCAGACCACAGCACTGTACTAGCTACTAGGAAGGAAATTAACTCTATCCCAGCTGAAACCAGGACAGCAATTCAGCCCTATTTCTTACTCTAAGTGCAATAAAATGTCATTATTTTAATGTCAAATCTCATGAAAAAAAGCTGTTGTCCAGTTAACTGTGAAAGTGCGGAAAAGAATAGGAAAGAAAACAAGCTTTTCTGATTAGATATTAAAATAAAAAGGACAGTTAAGGAAGAGAGAAATAAGCAAGTAAAAGCCATCTAAAAAGGCTTCACATGGTCTTCATAAAAAACCACTGTAATTGGCTGTATCTCAAGTCTGGATTATAGAACAGTTTTCTTCTTGTACAGCCAAAAATGGATTAGCATATTTTCCAGTATGCTTTGCATACTTGTTGTTACTAAATTGCCTATGCTTTTCTGTACATTTTTGTATCCACTTTGAGTTGGAAAAAGCCGGATCATAACAGTCTAAGTTGTACAGTGTTTCCTTTTATCCATCCTACCCTACCTCACTGCATTAGCAGTGTTGATGCTGGCTCAGTTTTAGTAGTAGTGCCACCCATTGCTTTACACTTACCCATAGCCAAGATGACAGCTGCTATGCTCACCTATCAGGAAAGGAGCTAGGTGTTTCCAGACCAGAAAATAATCATAAGAAGTTCACCTGAGCAGCCTACATCAAGTTAGCCAGGTAAACAAGCATTAAAGGAACTTCAAATGAAGCAAGCCAACATGAAGACAACAGTATGAAGCACCCATGTGTCTACCCAAGAAGAAAGTAATTTGTGTGCTGTCACTGTTTTGGCTACAGAAACCTTAGTTGCTCTCTAAATCCACAAAACATCATTCCATAAAGGTCAGTCTGTTTTTCTGAAAGTCACAGTTCTCCATGAAGTCACCCTTTACCTAACTCTCTTGGTCAACCTGTCTTGCTAATTTTTTAATGTGTTTCCTCAGTTGTGCTGCTGGTAGCATGAAACAATGGAGTACAACTTGAGATTAAAGAGAGTTCCAAACTAACTATAAATTTTCAAAAATCTTGTTGTTCTTGTTCTAAACATTGCCCCTACAATACTTAAGTACCTCAATCATCTGAAGCTGTTCTCAGATAGACTGATGAAACATGCAGCTACCTTAACTATTAGAGTAAGACTGGCCAAAAACAAGGCTTCTTATTTCTGTTCAGACTTTGGTAAGAGCATGAGAAGGATTTCTCTGTTCTCAGAGGAAAAAAAGACACAGAAGGTTGGCATATGCTCAGCAGGCACCAAGAAGAGGGGAAAGAAGTCAACAATTTGTATAAACAAAAGCCACATAAGAAAATAATCATGCTGAAATATTGTAAACTAACAGCAGGCTTGAGTAAAACATCTGTATTGCCAGAACTAATTTATTTCTTTTAGCATTACCTTTCTAATCCTTCACCAAGAAGGAATTTTTTTTTAAGCATGACAAATATGCATTTTAATCAGTTGAGTTAGATTAGTTTTTCTTTTTAGAGTTAGATTTTCTCTGTCTGAACCTTCAACTGTGACTGCAATGAGTTTCTTCAGCAAAAGAGAGAGATTGCAAGAAAAAGAGATTACAAAAAAGTGCTTGCCATCTTCCATTATTAAGCCATACAATGAAAGAGAAATACTCTTTCAAAAAAATAAGCAAAATAAGAATCCTAGGAGAAAGCTGTCCCCTGAGCTGATGGAAGAATGACAAGGTTTGTAAGACCTGATGTATACTTAACAGATAATGCCATGCACTGAGGGGAACAAGAAACAATTTGGGTGAAAAGGAATCACTCTGAATAGTCTCAAGGGGAATCAGACAAGATAGGCTACTAGCGATCAAGGCTTAAAAAAACCTACAGATGAATTTAAGGGTGAAACACAATAATATGTATGAAGAATCCTGGTGGGTAGGATCTTGTGCAAGACAGCTCATTAGGACAAATGACCTCAAGTGAACTGGCAGGTCTTTTAGGACAATTTCTTCCCAGCATAAGAGCAGTCCATTTGATGTTCAGAAAAGTTAGCAAACATAGGAGGAGACTGGTTTTATCGAACAGGGACTGAGCTCCAGTGCAAACTGACTACATAGAGGAGTTGGAATCAAGGACAGGAAGCAAAGAAATGTAGAGGCATCTCCTGGCCATGCTGGAATGCTACCAGAAAAGCCAAAGCTCAGCTAGAATTGAAACCAACGAGGAACAAGGGCAACAAGATGTGCTTCTACCTCTATATTAAGGACAGAATAAACAAGGAAAGCATGGACCTATTGCTTAATGGGGCAGGTGATTTTGTGACAGCAGATATATTTAAAGCTGAGGTACTCAACCCCTTTGCTTTGTATCAGTCTTCAACAAGATCTTCCCAGGACTTTGTGCCTAGAGCCAGGGTTCAAGAAAGGGAGCTACTAGTAGTGGAAACTGGTCAAGTTTTGAATCTCTTTTAGAAATTCTTGATCCATACGTGCTCCCCAGTACCAGAAAGACATTGATAAACTGGGACAGGTGCTGACTGCGAAGTCAGGAGGCTGCATCACTTGCCCTGTGAGAAGCTGACGAAGCAGGGCTTTTCTGGGGAGACCTGACAGCAGCCTCCCATTACCTGCAGGGAGATTAAGATGGCAGAGCCAAGATCTTTACAGAGGTGCACTGTGGGACACGAGGAGACAATGATCCTGAATTGAAATAGGGGGGGTTTCAACTAGGTAAAAGGGGGAAAAAAAAAAAATCACTGAACGATAGCTGAACATTGGATCAGGTTGCAGAGTCTTGGAGGTTTTCAAGACCCAGCTGCAAAATGTCCTGAGAAAGTCAGTCTGAAATCAGCATTGACCCTGCTTTGAGTGGGAAGTTGGATGGGATGACCTCTCAGGGCCCCTGCCAAGCTGAATTTTGTGAGACTTGGTCCCAGACACAGGTGAAGTATGAGGAAACGTACACCCTATCACTGAACTTACCACTGGTGTATACTGACAACTAAGTCCTGTAAACTGTAATGTAAGTTGTAGTTAATCGACTTTATAGGGATATTTAGGCCCATAAATACATGGTTTGGTGTTCAGCAGTAAGTTGCTTTTGAAGTTCTGTGTGTTGCCTAATGTAAGTAACCAGAATTATGCATTTTACAGTCAGTATATTACATTTATATAATATTTTATTATAGTCATGGATTACTTTATACATCTTCCTATAAATACATAAAAATTAACTCAAACTTTACTGTGGAATAGATAACCAATGTCCCTAATAGTGGTGTAAAACTGGTAAAACACCAAACAAATAGATCTTATTTTTTACCTTCCCTTTTAAGATTTCATTAAGCATACTAGCACTTGAATTTCACAAGGTGCCCAAGGCTTTAAGAGCTCAGAGTCTCATTTTAAGTCCTTGGGTTTGAAGACATTGATCCAAATTTATTGACATAACCAGGCAGATCTGAGTGCCTCTTTTCCAAATACACAATGAAAATAATTATGTGAATAAACATTAAAAAAATGCTATCTCAGACTCAGGCCCAGGAGAGTGCATCCTCATTCTTAAAAAAAAAGAGAAAAATGAACTGATTGACAACTGAAAAACAAGCATGTTTAGACACAAATTGGAAGAAAACAAGTATCAACACTGGTGTTGAGTTTATTGGGATTTAGACTACTTAAAGCCTCACTGAAATTATAATTTGCTAACTATGACTAAACCATGTTATAAATCCAGGAGGAAAGCATGTTTGCCAAGCACAGTGCACACTGACAAAAAATCTTTATACAAAGTAAACAAATGGAGCAATAGAGCATAAATCTAAACCAATTAGAATACTTGCAATTATGAATAATTTAAAGGCAGTGACGGACCAAGGACTGCATACTTATGATCTGTAACTAACTGCCAGAAAGAGGATCAAGGAGTCTGCCAGGCAGGGATGTACATTTAGATGGTAGGAGCAGTCTGTGAAGGGACCAAAGTGGACAGCAGGGAAGAAGGACCAGTTTAAGGTAAGGGTAAGCAATGCGTCTAGGCCCCATTCCTATTTTTGCTGAAGCCCTTTGCAAGAGATAGTGATATCTAATAAATTTTTATCCTGCAGAACTGAAGGTCTGAGGCAGATCGCTAGTTTCCATTTAAGACATTGACCTTAACTTTGAAGTTCAAAGGCTAGTTCAAGCTTTGGGATTCAGTTTGCCACAGAAGTTCAGTCCTACGGACAGCCATGGAAAAAGGCTGCTCCATGAAACCTCCCTTAATTCAGATTTCTATAGCAGGCACAGTACATTACATTGCATTACATACTCTAGGGCTATGCAGAAGGGCTTTTCCAAAGGGAAAAATGAAGAGGACTGCATTCAACATAGCCATTCTTACACAGCAATCTAAAAACATGGGTGCATAACACAACTGGCATATGCAGTTTATATAGCAGCTCTCATTATAAACCAAGCTGTACATCTAGTAAAAATGGGAAGCTGTACATGTCTGTCTCACTGCTTACCACATTTTTTTTTAGGAGCAATTTGTCTCCTGTAGATTTAAGCATCTTCTAGCCCCCCCATCACACCTTCTCAGTTAGTTGAAGAATACTAGTATGTGCTCAGAATTACAAGTAGTTTCATGAAAGGATGGAAACATTCAACATGTATATTTTGCATTGATCTTCAAGACAACCAAGAATTTTCATAAATAATTTCTTTAAAAAAAGAATAAGAAGTTCAGAAATGCTCTGATTTCACAGAACTTTAAAAATGTGAATATTCCAAAACTAAAAAGATGTTTTACTACATGTGCATTTTGTAAACTGTAAGGCTATAAACCAGAAAGCACTATGTGTAACATTTTGAAAACTACCTGGATGTTTAGGAGCCTAAGGCTTGTTTTCTGTGCCATAAATTTATTGTAAATTAGGATGTGAACTCACAGTACACCAACTTCCCAGGGTAGACAGACATAGCAGACATTAAGAACACTAACTTGCAAGTTAGGCAGTTCCCATTTTTATGACAATTTTGCTTGAATGAAGCCTTCTATGTTAGAATGCCTTGGCACACATATGGGAGGGAAAAAAACCAGAGATAGACCATGATGGGAAGGACACAGATTGTGAAGGAGGATGCCGGAATTGAGAAAAAAGGGATTATGAAGGAAGAGGTGGGAGAGAAACAGTGCAAATGAGACTCAGCAGAAGAAGCAGAGAGATGTGAAAGGTACAGAGAAATAAAAAAGACAAGTACCATTAATAATCAGGGAAAAATAAGTGCAACAGCAAAACCAAAAAACTGTGCTAAAGAGTCTAAAGGAAAAAGGAAAATTCAGGCAAACCATGTCTGCAAATTCCCAAACACAAGCCAATAAATCCAGCAAGTCCAGCTATAAAGCTGTGTATTTTTAAGGTATGTAGGCAGCCTCCTACTTTTTATTAAGCTGAGCTGACCACCATGTATTTTTGTGGAGCCCAGTATAGACCCAGGAGCCCAGACTGCATTTCCTCTGATGCACTGAGGTCCTTTCTCAAGGTGGGCTGCACGCAGCCATGAAAGCCCTGTTGGGGACTTCAGCATATCAGACAGGACAGGGAGCATGTCCTAGCTGCAGTTTCAAGTGAGACTGCAGCAATGCAGCACACCACAGGTTATTATCAAACTGCCCTTCATGCAAATATCTTGCTTCAACCTGATACACTGGCATTTTCGAAACAAAGCTTTTTGTGACGCTGAGAAGTTGCTTTAGCTTGAATTACTATCCCAACACAGGAAGGAAAACCAGTATCAGAAATTCTCCTGGCACAGACATTCAGTTCCCATTAGCTCCTGGGGGACCAAGCCATTACCCAGCCTTAATGCAAATGTACTCTCCCATCTGCTTTACCAGCACTGTTTATTCCCCAATTCTGGTAGCGCTTGCTCTTTTCACTTCCCTGGATATTTTTTTGTCTCAGTCTGACACACACCCTGTTGTCTCTTCTATTCCTCACCTTGTTTTATTTAATCCTCCTCTTTTCACTTCCCTGATGTTCTTCCCTATCCTCTTGATACTCCCTGCCTCTTGGGGCTCTATTATCCAGCTCCCAGTGAGTCCCAGGTGGGCAGCCCCTTCAAGGCACAGAAGCCCACAATTATTTCACTTGTGGGCTGATGCTGCAAGCCTTGGCACAAACAGCTGATTTGGGAAAATACACATTTGCAACTCCTGAACTGGATTTATTACAACTCACAAAGAATAACTATGCCAAGTATTTTCTTAGGGGTTACTGCCTGTCTAAGCTTTTACAAAGGTCCTAGGGTTTATTTTGTTCTAAAAAAGTTCACTTCTCTCCATGTCCAAGCAGTACCTTTTCTTAATCAAGCTAGTAGCAACAAATTCAAGATATGTATATACAAACCCCTAAATCTAGAAGTACAGTTATAAAAGTGAGGTAGGTATATATTTAGAAGGCTTTATTGATCCCATCTGCTTGGTGAACACACAGCACATTCCAATAACTGAACTCCTAAAATCTTGTCCTGACATAAAACTTTGAGGGCAGGCTCTTCTGTCATTGTTTTTAACAGGACACCTTTTTTAGATTCCTCAATGCTCAGCGTGTTTCAATTGCTTTTCCACCTGCAGCTGAGAGAACAAATCTGTGCCATGAGGGCAATAAATGGATGCAAGATCTCAGTTACTGGAAAGTTCTGCCCAACTTTTCCAAGAAAGTTTCTGGACCGAAAAGCTGCCATTAGACTTCTGCACAGGCTGCATAGTGCTGCTAGCTCTGCAAGTTGAAAAATCATTGATGATGATCTGAATTTAAACAAATTGAAGAATGTAATCTGTAACAAAATATATGTACCTTTGATAACGATTTGGAGTACTCAAGAAATACACTGGAGCTAGAAATGCAGCATTGTGTTTTTTTGCGCTGTATAAATCTGAACCAAAAGACAAGTCCTGATATCCTGGAAGGGAACAGGCTCCAGTTGTCTAATTTTCTAATGAGAAATTTGACTGGGCATTTCTATGCCAGTAAGTATAAACATATCCCAGGTGGCTTTGGCTGTGTTACTCGGGTCTAAGGGGAGAGCAGTGCATATACCTCAGCGACATCTTCAGTTGCAAGCAAGCAGCAGACCAAGTCTTCCTGTGACGCTGTCCAGATCAGCAGATACCCAGGCTGGATGTGACCTATCTCAGACTTGAGCTAGAAGGCCTATGTGATTCACCACAGTCCATGCTCTTCCAGACAAAGCACCCTGCTAGTCTTGGAGGCCTCTGCATCAAGACTTATGGTGTAGAGCTTTCATCAACAAGTTATCAGGACAGCGTTGCAGTAAGAAGCAGCATCTCTGGAATAAAACAGTCTCCTCAATGATGAGCCTTCCATCTCAGGTAGCTGCGCCCTCGTCTTCCCGTCCTCATTCAGTCTTGAGCCCTGCTTCAGCCAGGGTATGTCATTTAATCATAGGATGAGAATAAACCATTGTCAGGCAGCTGTGGAAAAGGCAGACACGGCCAGAGGCAGTTCCTAGCACTTTTGAAAAGGCAATAGGAAGACCTTATGGGATATACGGTTCTGGTCAGCTGTGTTCACATTTGAATTAGTGTTTGAGAGGTAGCAAAAACATCCACTAGGGATACAGATATTCTATTTTATAGAAGAGAATGAGAAGTATTTAAAAGGCTGGTACTGGGAAAAGAACGAATGGTTTTTAGTTTTGTTTGTGAATTAAGTTTTAATGATGTGAACAGTGAAGCTCTTGTACAAGCTCCTAACCAGTATAGTATATACAGGCAATCTGACCAACAGTGAAATGAGGTTTGCATAGGTAGGAAAAGTACTTATGTTCTGCCATTCAGTGGCCCAAAAAGCTCCACTGCAGTTGCTTTTATAATTTTTCCAAAGTTCATCTGTTGATTTCTCTGCTGCCAAATTTTCTTATTGACCACCTCCTTCCAGCACTATCCAGCAAGCCCCTCTTTAAACCCCACCCATCAATCTAACCCTGCTGACTTCAACTCAGCTGCGTTGATGAGCTGGCATCTGCTTTCAGTGCTCTTTCTCTTGTGAAGAGAGCTGTTCAATCTCCCTAAGCTTTGGCATTTGCTGATGACAAGAGTAGCACCAGTTCAGCTTTTTAACAACACCCTCTGTTGCTAAATCATCTTTCTTTATTCATGGTATGCCGCAGTGTTTGAGGAAATCCCATAAATAGGCTTACCCCATTATAAAAAACATCTTTCTGAGCAAATGTTTGCAATTTGTTCAACTTAACTGAATCCTAGATGCTGAATCCTTTTTGCACTTCTGGTTCATTTCTCTGTTCATTTCCCTCCCTACATAGAAAACTAGAAGTTATCTTTGTCTTTACCCTTTTTTACTTCCCTTTCCCATTTCTCCCTTATAACACTTTCCTTTCCCCTGAAACAAGTATTTCTCATCTGCCCTCTTCCCCCCCTCTCCTATTTGTTCCAGTTTTCAAGATGCCTCTTATCTGTTTTCTTCCCTTTCTTTCTCTGTTTAATCTCTCATTCTCTTCTGGTTTAACCCCCCCTCCACACACACAGTGAGTGTGATTTAATAACTAATTTCTAGTTCCTCCCTACTGTTTCTCCTGTGACTCCGCCCATCTCTCACAATTACTGTTGTATCACCTTGTTCATTTTTATGAAAGACACTTTATAATTCCCCCCCCCCAATTCCAGGTTAGGCTTTCTGAAGTCTGCCTTCTGTCTCTTGCACTCCACTGCAAGTCTTTGGCAAGGACTTCCATCAAACCTAAAGCTGCAAAGGTATAATCGTTCTTATTCCACCATTTATCAACACTCTCAACACCAGCTATATTCTTTTTCTTGAAGGTTTTTTTTTTAACATTGGCTTCCACATCAGTAAGATTAGTAAGTAACAGCTAATAGAACATTTTTTTTGGTAAAATGAATTAAAATTCACTTGGATTTCCTCAAGTAACTATCAGGGGCCCTTTCTTTTTTGCCAGTTACACAACTAAGTGCATTGTATTTGGGTGTGCTCCTCTGAAGCACATCTCCACCCTAGCCACAGACAGAATATTGGTCTAAAAGAAAAAAGAAACTAGGGCTGATCTTTGCTCATATTCTTATCTCTCAGAAAGCCAAGGGATTCATTCATAATATTTTTCCCTATTTATGAATTCTCCAAGCAGTATGAAGAATCCTCTTATCTGTACTTCATTAAAAGTATTCTCAAATTGCTTCAGTAAATAATTTTGGTCTTGTACATACTTTCAGTCTTCTCTATTAAAATCAAGTACATATGCTGCAATATAAGCTGCAACCTTCTAAATTAACTTGTAGAACTAACAACTTTTAAAGCACGCTGTACAGCTGATTGTAATATGGACTATTAGTGATGTAAGTTGTACTAAGCGTTCAAGCAGGATCCAAAAGTAATACCTTTTAAATTACATAACCAACCAAATGCAAGCCATTAAATGCAGATTCTTAATTTAAATATGCACTTATTAATTTTTCTATGAATACACAAGGATTTAAAATGAATGCTAAGATTTTCATGAACACACACATGAATAAGATTAAGTTTGGTTTTGAATAAACTATAGAAAAATACTCATTGGCTGTTCAAACCCAGTGCTTAGGCCCAGCACAATTTTTTTTTTTTAGTTTTTGTATTGCAGAACTCCAGATGTTGAGTGATTTAGAAAAATTACACGTTCTGCAATGTAAGAGAAAACAATATAATGTGCTGGCAGAGTGCTTAGCACAGTGGGGTTGCTATCTCTTGTGTTCTGTGAGCACTGCCCTAGGAAGCGTGATTAACAAATTGGAGTTCAACTGTAGAATCCATGTTGCTGCTCTTTGTTTAGCATGCCAGGCAGTGAAATAGGAGGAAGATCCTCATTTATCACTGGTATATGACCATACCCTATTTACTTGAACTAAAAGAGAGGTAGAAGTAAACTCATTTATATTTGTGACAATTTTAAAATGGAATCAGGAGCAACCTCACTACAGTTTGGATGGGAACAGTTTTGAAGCCCAGTTCTCTTCACTCATAGGATTATGACTGTCATGGTTTAAACCTCAGTCAGCAACTAAGCACCATGCAGCTGCTCGCTCACTCCCCCCCACCTGGTGGGATGGGGGAGAGAATTGGAAGAGCACAAGTGAGAAAAACTCGTGGGTTGAGATAAAAACAGTTTAATAATTGAAATAAAATAATAATATAATAATACACAAAACAAGCAACTCCCAGTCAGCAGAGCATGGGAAGCTGAAGAGTCCTTGACTAGTGTAAGCACTACCTAGCAACAACTAAAACATCCGTGTGTTATCAACATTGTTCCCATCCTAAATTCAAAACACAGCATTGTACCAGCTACTAGGAAGAAAATTAACTCTATCCTTGCTGAAACCAGGACAATGACCATCTCTTCCCATTCTAGAGGAACATAAAAAAACCATAGTACCGAGGTTCTGATCAAGCCTTGTACCAAACTTTACCACAATTTTTCACAGAATAATTTAGGTTGGAAAGGACTTCCAAGGGTCATCTAATCCCACTCTCTGCTCAAAGTAAGGCTGACTTCAAAGTCAGGTGAGGCTGCTCAGGGCCTTGTCCAGCCAAGCTCTGAAGAGTTCCAAAACCTCTCTAGATGACTTGTTCCAGTGTTTGACCACTGTCATTGTGAAAGTTTTCCTTTATAACCCATGATTTTCCTTGCAGCAATTTGCAACAACTATTGTCCTTCCACTGAGTACCTCAGAGAAAAGCCTGTCTTCCACCGTCTCTGGAAAGACTCCTACAGGTAGCTGAGGATCCCCCCTCAAATGCCTTCCCTTCTCCAGGCTAAACAGTCCCAGTGCCTTCAGTCTCTCCTGATAACACCACATCCTCCAGCCCCTTCACCACCTTGGCAGCCCTCCACTGGACTGGCTCTGGTTTGTTAGTCTCTTGTACTGTGGAGGGGCAAAACCAGGCATGGTACTTTCAACACTCAAGCGCTGGAGAGAAGGGAACAGTCCCCTCCCTTAACCCCACAGCTACAACCTGGGTAATGCAGCCCCCTGCATGGTTAACTTTGACTGCAGTAAGAGCATGCAGTGTGCAGCAACTTATCCTCCTCCAGATCCATCCACACAGGCGCCTCCACTGTTGTACATAGAGTTATTCCCTCCCAGTCAGGTGCAGGACTTCCCACTTGCTTTTGCTGGACTTGCAAGGTTTCTGTCAACCCAGTCCTCTAGCCTTTTGAGGTCCCTCTGGGTGGCAGCCCTCTACAAGTCTCATGAGGATGCATTTTGCCCTGCTATTCATTAATCATTTGGGACATTTCTGTATTTAGCATGATTATACTGCATTATAACATTGTACCCAAGTCAGAAAAAAACTTTTTCCATACCTAAAAAACCTGTTTTTGTTATTAATCATCTTGACAAAGCTATTAAGAATGTTTTTAATATTACTGAAAATCAGCATTCTCTGACAAAATTATTCTGACAGAAAAACATCAGCTCTTCTTTGGATTGAGTTAACACATACTACATGCATAGGGAATTATGCCTTGCTCTGGTCAAGCAGTAGTCCAAGTCCTATATTTAATGTGACTTTTTGGCAGGATGTGAGATTGAGACAAGCGCCTGTTAGGAAGCAGATACATATCAGAAGGGCAACTGAAAACAGAAGAAATTTCCAAAGTACACTGCTTGAGGATCTAGTGCTTATTTTTCCCTGTATGAATTGCAGATTCCTCTTCCCCACTCCTTCACCAGTAGGACTAGGGAAGGTGTTACAGCTCCCCTAAAATTGCTGAAATAGGACAGAGCAAAACAAGCTTTAAGGCATCATCCTAAAGAGCACAAGCCCCCTCTACTAAATGCACAATAATATGTTCCATGTTTGCTAAGATCTTGAAAGGGAGCTTCTTTCATAACTTTATTCTACCATACCAACAAACACGAAAGATACACTTGATTTTTACAAGCTTATTCAGTTTAAGTAAACATCTTCCATTTTATATGGAAACTGCAAATGAATGAGAGATTTCTGATTTTCTGTTTTGAAAGCATTCAATTAAACAGGTGTGACCTAGGTGAAATAAGCTTTCCCTCATGGTAAGTTCAGAGGGATTTAACATATGCTGACCTCAGAAATACCATTACTTCCCCACAAATGAGCTACAGCTAGACATGTGCTGAAGTAGCTAAGCTAGGGTCTATACTGCCTCTCACAGCAGTGGAAGGAATTGCGTTATTAAGCATAAATTGATTTCCCTATTTAGTTTGATGGATACAGACAGTAACTGGTATTCTCTATTTTTTTCAAGCTTCCATACTCTCCAAATAGGGTGCTACCTGCTCTGAACCCACAGCTCTCTAGAGAGCCTTCATACATTACATAAAGGCAGAGAAGAGACCCCAGAAGAACATCTGTTTATATCAGTCTTGCAGACAACAGAGCATTTTGATGAGAAGGGTGGGATATGCATCAGCACTTTATTATAGCAGGGGTCTGTCAACAAGCTTCAGATGTGGATCTGAGTATCCCAAAATACAGAAGCATGTAGTCCTCCTTTTGAGGCAGCATTGGGGCTGCATTCTAATGACAAAGCACTGTCATTCAAGAGGCAATCAATAAAACACCTGATGTGTTTAATAGTTACTAACTTTTGCTACCAGGTTAAACTGGCAGGATGTTTCTTTCCAGTTAGAGGTGTAAAATAAGAAAACCAGACATCCAAATTGCCAGACAATGTTCAACTAAAATAAAGGACTCTTCACATATATTCTTACTTGACAGACCATAAAAGAGAAAATTGGTCCACTAAAAAGTGATAGTAGGGAATTAGCAACAAGGATGAAGATGGCAGATTTGTTAAATAGTTATTTTGCTCCAAACTTTCCAGAGGACAAAGAAGATGGAGCTTTGTTTTCTAGTCACAGGGCATACTCCAGAGGACTGGAAAACAGGAAACCTACAACCGCTATTGAATGAAAAAAGCCACAAAATGTATTGTGGCAAACAAATTATAGCCTGGTTAGCTTAGTTAAGGGAGAAGGGGGATAGGTGAAGAAATGTTTTGAAGGACATATTATGAAGACCTTCATGTGAATAATTTGATTCTAAGTACCCAATGTGGACCTGTAAGAGTCCTGCTTAAACTAACTTGCTTTCATTCTTAAAAGATAATACTGCTGCAGCAGGAGCAAGGGAACTGCAGTGTTTCGTACGCTTATATTTTCAAAGAGTAATACGGTTCCACACTGAAGATAATTGAATAAGGCAGAGAGTTATGGTACATAGGTTAAAATAATAGCTTTAGGATAGAAAATTAGCTCAAAAGTAGGAAACAATGACGAGATAATAAGAGGTGTGAAAGAAAAGAGTTTACTCATGCAGTACCTCAGGGGTCAGGTAGCTTTTAACTAATGCATGCAAACAATTTAGATAAGAGGAAATCTCACCTCTTCTGTGCCTGCTGCAGTTGTTTTATCCACAGGGGCTGAACAAGCACAGAATATACAATGGAGACCCAGGATGTACAGAGAAGAGGTGAAGGTTGGTCTTAGTTTGTTGACAAAATAAAAATAGTAAATGCCTCACAACCTTGATTATGCAAAGGTATACAAGGATACCGTGTGGCTCCAGACAACCAGGAGTACAGATAATGGGAGAGCTGAGAGCCTGCTTGCGAGCCTTTGGTAAGCAGCAGCAAGCAAAGTCCTGTGGTAGTGTATTCAAAGTAAGTTTTATTACAGCTCTGCTACAAGATAACACCTGTCAAGTTTTCTCTTCAGTAGATGGACATGTGCAGTGATAACTTCAGGTCAAAGTCATGGTCCTCAAAACCTGTGCTGAGGTTGAAGGGACGGAGAAGAAAATGAGCTGCAGATGGAGTCCCTGGGAGCTCATGTGCTCTTTATATGAAATATGCCTGCAGCAGAGATGAGGGTAGAACACAGCTGTGTTACCCAGCCTTCCCCAGTTTATAATGTCTGTCTTCAGGAGACTCCCTATTATTCTGCTCAGAAAAAAAACTCCTACTTCCCTGTACAAGCCAATTCAGGCACAGAAGCCTTGAAAAAAACCACAAGAAAGAGCCCAGTAACCTACTGAGTTAACAAAACCCACTTCAAACTTTCTCTATAGGCAATATGGTGGGAAGTAGAAAGTATGAAGAGGGAGGAGATGCTGCTGCTCTCTTCTAAGGTTTATACTGGAAGCTTCAGGTGTGCCAGGAGCTCCACATTGATTTTTTGAAGCTAAGCTCCAGTAGGAATAATTAGCTCTTACATTTCTGTTAATCCACTGGTCAACAGTGCCACCTACATTGAGATTTCAGGGGCAGCTTGCATTGTCCTCCAAAAATAGAGGATCAGAAATTAATTCACTCCCCTTATTAAGTATGAAGGCAAAGTGGCTTTGAAACAACATCAGTTTATATGGGGAGAAGATGAAGCTGGCTCTGCACACTCAGTTAGCTATAACTCATATTGAGGGATGAACTGAGAAGCATCCAGCCCAGAAAACTGCAAGATGCTGCATTCCTTCCCTCTACATTAACTTGTTAAAGAAGAAACCTGGGGATTTCTTTAGGCAAGGCACGGAAAAATCTGAACTCCACTTAAGCCCTTTTCCAGATTCTTAAAAATGGGGAGCAAGGAATTCAGTGTCTCAGCAACGCTGATTTGACACTTGTACAAGGACAAGGATTCTGACCTGCATCAGAAACAGTGGAAGCAAGGGGAAACACTTCAGCATGTATATAAAGCTGACAGAGCTGTGTAAGCAAGTATTTTACAGCTGGAATTTGCGCAAGGTAGTTACAGAAGAGAGATGACATAAAATGATTTATTAGAGAAGCATTCATGCCTTCAGTTTCCTCCCTCACCAATGAAGGTATCTAAAAGCCATCCAGTCTGCTAAACTAGTGTTAGATCTGAAGTGTCTTTACACTTCAATTCAGAATACCCCAGCCTACATATTAAAGAACTTATTCAACAGACACCCACTGGCTTCTGTGGAAGGTTGGTCTAGGTGAGAACAATAATTTTCAGCAGAATATGGTCCTTTGTATGAAGTAAAGATTTTATTCATTGTCATACTTTAGTAGATTAATGTAATTGGGTTGCTAATAGTGTTTTCTATAAAAAGAAAATAATAAACAAGTTCTATTTTCCAGTGTGACAGATAAGATTTTATTATCTTTTATTTAGCTGTGCTGAAAGGCCACATGGTACTTTTTTTTTTGAGGAGAGCCATAAAAATGTAGTCCTCCTCTTGCTTAGTCTATTCTTCAAGAAGGCAAGCAGTGACCTGCCTCCTACACTTTGATAATTTCCTCACTTTGAGCCAATGACGTTTTTGATGACTTTGATGAAGCGTTCCTTGGTTTAATAACAGCAAGTAGCACTTCCTATTTTCAAGCATTATGGATTCAAACTAATGTTCAAACTAATTTAAAACATTGTTTTATCCTCAGAACCTGTTCTAATCAATTGTCAGAAGGGAAGTTAGAAATAATTACTATGCTTAGGCAAATTTTGAAAGGACTTATATGTCAGTGACAGAAACAGCAGCAGTTTCATAGCACTACGGGATAAAGGAAGATAAATAAAAATATCTTAACATGACTAATTCTACCATAGCTTCTTACATTAGAAAGAGCTTAGTGGAGAGAAAATGTCTTCTCCAAATTGGACAGTAATTGCAGGTACGGATTAGAATACTTTTTCCGCAAGTCATGTTTAATTGATTTCCTCTAACAGAAACAAGGATATTTGAATATTTTTTCCAGAGGTTTGCGGACAGTTCCAAACAAGGAAGAGTGGCACTGCTGTCTTCTGCTGCTGAACATTATTATTAATGTGTACATGTATGAGTCAAAGAAACATGGGTGTGTAATATGCTCATGGCACATTCTTGGGGCAAGTTTGAACTGTAGAGATTTGTGATGGAAGTATTAAGATTTGTACAAATGAAATATGAATGGCAGTGCATGTGTGTTTACAAGCACCAGAAGAAACAGCATGACAAGGGTTAAAAGAATACCCTGTTTTGATAAAGAGCACACCATTCCCAAGACACTCCTCTCAGGAGTAAGATTGAGGAATGTTAGTTAATATGAAGACCAGAAGACCTGTACTGAGATAAGACACAGCAGAGATGCATTATCAGCAAAAGATCCTGCATCATAATAGCAAGAGGACAGCAACAAGGATGCAGTATCTCCTATACCATTCCTTTTCCTGCTAGTCCCCCGGGAACAGATATATTTCCCTTTTCTAGACAAGGGAAAAATCAGGCAAGGTTACTCCTCATTGTCCAAGATTCATGGAGACCCAAGCAAACAAGATCCTTAAGCAAAGGGCCATCCTCTAACAACTGCTGCCTCCTAAAGATAGGAAAGCTTGGTTCAAAAAACTAGTTTTATATCAATCAAGAACCACAGCAATGAGTTGAGACTGGACAGCCAGCATCCCTTGTCCTCTCTGTAACAAATTATCTTGGCTATAACATTTACAACCTGCATTTTGGTGGTTTTGTATGTCATGTATGGCAATGTGAATCAATGAAGTCTGAGAAAATGAGTGTTTATTTAAACTGTTCCACCAGTTTACTAATGGATTTTGTAAGCCAGTATTACAATTTGCCTCGGAGGCAGTTCTGAAGAAAATTCTTCACTGAACATGGTTAGACCTGGGAACAGGCTACCCAGAGAAGTAGAGTCTCCTTCACTGAAAATATTTAGGATACAGCTTGATGGGGCTCTGGATTAAATAATCTAAGACCCTGCTTTTAAGAGAGGGTTGGACTGCACAATCTCTATAGATGTCCTCCAACTTAGACTATTTTTTATGATTCTTCTTTCATATGATCTCATTTTGAATCTTGTTACACAAGTTTCCAAGTGTGTTTAGATTGTTTTAGCCAAATGCTACGCACCTCATATTGGATAAAATGTCTGGAATTAGTTAGAAGAATGAGATACGAATGGTTTTGGGATGGGAATTTTTGTGAAGTATTGGATCCTGTTGAAGAACATGTTTTTGTTCTGGACAATGTACAGGTTTATTGGAATAGCAAGGAGATTTGTTAGTTTAAGTCTTCCGAGACAGATTCATATGAGAATATTCTGATTCTATCTCAGACTTAGCATAAGCAGTGGGCTCACAGATCTGGCCACATAAAAAACTGCTACAGGCCCTAGATCTTCACTGGAAGACTCCTATGTACTTCAATATATCTTATCCCATGTCTTTTCTGAGCATGGAAAGATGAAAGGCAAAACAGACAAGAGATGACTGACAGGAAAACATTTGCGCAAGGGTGATCAGGTTGTCAGTGGTGTCACAGGAGAAATTAGACACTGCAAGCCTAGAACTCCCCTCTGCCAAACGGAAGTAGCCAGAGAAAGTAGTGCAGTTATCAATGTAAAACCACGATGATTCAGATAAAGAAAAAATTCCCTGGGCTCACTGTTATTCTCAGAATCAAACTTCTTTCTATTTATTTCCCTTTCATCATCCTTTCCTATTACTGTCTAAAAATACGTATTTTTAAAATGCAACCAAATGAAGGACTCACAGGGATAGGAAGTCTAGCTACAAAGCCTGCAAATGCCAATTTTCCACATGAATCATACTTAAAAATGACTTCAGAAAAGATTGTACACTTCTCAAAAGCAATAACTATCACCCCATGCTATGTTCTGTAAACAGCACGAATGACATTATACATGATTACACCTGTCAGGAAATTCTATGCAAGCCCACTCTACCAGAGCCTTTCAGACAGAAGGTGCAGTAGCCTCACTGCAATGTGCATCAGCCAAAGCTCCTAAAACTTTGGCTTCTAATTACACAAGAGCTACATGGGCACAAATCTCATTTACCCCATTGCACCCCAGCAAGGGGGCTAGGAGAACTAGGTCTACCAGATATGAAAATATTAACTGCTATGTCATGTCCATCATCTCCAGAGTAAGCTGCTGTAAGATCATGATGGATGACCATTCAAGAGTCCTCACAACACAAAGGCTGTTTGTACAAAGAAACTGGCAAAAAACAGTCTCGGACCCAGCTATGCTGATCCATGATCAAGTTGAATAACTTTGCAGAAAATACCATCAGATGGAGAGTATGTTAAGTTCCCTCTGTGAAGCTCCCTCTGCGAAGCTCCCTCTGCTCTGCAACCAACATAGGGTATGAGGCAGCCTCTCATACAACCTGTAAGCCCCTAGTTTCAGTCAAGGGGGCTTTGGGTGTAGCAACAGCCAGTGATATATATACGGCATCATACATGGTGCAGGTAGTAGCAGGTGCCTGATGACTTCTGTGCACACACAGGTCACACTGACATGGCAGGTGTCAAAAACATGCAGCACAGCTGTATTACTCACACCACACTAAGGTTGCTATTTGCATCTACTTCCAGGAATAGCCTGGCCACAAATGCAGGCATTTTTGCCTCCTGCTCCTTTGAGCATTAAAGATTAGTTTGCACAGGAACATAAAAAGAGGCATCAACAAGTTCAGATGAAGTGTGTTCAAAGCTGTGAATAAATCTGTCAACACAGCACAGTGCTGCACTCCGTAGAGATACCTGCACTAACTCTGAAGGAATGTCATGTTATTGTAGCTCTACTCTTATGGAGAAATACTTCAACTTGCAATGCTGTCCAAGACATAATTAGAAAGCACTTTCAAACTATCCCAGGATTGTCTTCAATCATTCTTAGCTCACTCTTGTAGTGCAGAAGACTAATCTTGTTACTCTGTAGAATCTGGGCTTTAAAATAAGATGCTACAATGAAGTAAGAAATCGAAAGAGGTCAAAACTGCAATACCTCAACATGACTAAAGCATATTGCAAACACTTAACAAAAAATAAAGCAAACTACAGCAGCTGTAACTGATCAAAACAGCATTGGGCTCTACCCCTTTCTTTTTTGCCCCCATATAGAAATAATCTATTTTACACATACAAAAATATACCTTCTAAGACACCAGAATTTGAGCTTTCTACTTTTCATACTGAAAAGGACCCTGTCATTTAAACTAGTCTGTACTGTTTCTTGAGCTATAAGAACCACCTTGAACATGGAATAATTAGGTGCAATCCTTTCTGGTATTCATTCACACCATTGAAAACCAAATCTGCATGAGGGACATATATGTGCATATATGAACAAAGCCAGTTTTAGTTAAATCTTGCTGTATAAATCCTGTTTATCAGATTTCTTTTTTTCTCAGAAATAGCACCAGCAAAGTTTTCAATACTCAAGACAAAGCAATTAAGCAAGACATTCTAGGACTGGGGATCTGCCATAGCATACTTTATATCTAATTGTTTCTCCAATAACTGTTCTTGCATACTAATTGCCAATCTCTAGCTATTTCATTTGGTTAGTGTCATCATACAGCAATATAATGGCTGACCTTCTCTATTCCCATTACAAGTTTATAAATACAATGCATAAATAATAAAGAGGTCCAAAACCTTCACTGTTTAACAAGAGTCTGGGCTTAAATCTAGCTAGTTACCTATTGAAGTAACAGCAGCTCTGGCTTCTGAAACTTATTGTCAAAGGCTTTCACCTACCTACATATGGACTCTGGAATGTACAAAATGTACTATGTTTTATTAGGAGTAAACTCCACCATTTGTCTTTTAACTGTTTCTGCATGGGACAGCACAAAATACCTGATCAACTTCATGACTGTAGAGTTCCTTTATTGTTTATTTGCAGTGCCGTTGCTCAGGTTTGACTAGAGAACAATTTTTATTACATAGCAACTCAGACTAATGCCTTTGAATACTTAGGAATATTGCAGTGAAGTTTCTAAACAGCTGATCCAGTTTTGTTTATTTTTTTAAACCAAGATGTTACAGTTTATGGGTACCAGTAGGCCCAGAAACGGAAGCAGTGATTGGGATGTAGCTGTTCTGATCAACAGAAAGATGAGAAAAGGACTAAAGAGAACAGGGTCTCCAATCAGATCTGCCATGCCTAGAACCTGTGGTAGAGCCTCATACTCCTCAGGACTTCAACACGTTTTATAACCCTAGCAGGCACTAGAAGTTTTATAGGATTTTTAACAGAAGCAAACCCTTCATATACTCCTGGGAAGTTTGTAAGTTCTGCATGGCTTCATGCTGAATAGATAAACTTTGCATAGACTTCTGTAGGGGTTACTGCACATAAGCCACACAGCATTTTTCACTCTTACAGGGAATCACAGGAGATTTGTGGCCCTAACACGTTGATACTGAGAGCACTGGACCACTCAGAAATCCTATTCAGAGTAAAGATGAGGTTATGCAGAGGTTTATAACATACCATTGTTTTATAGGAAGTATACCCCTTTCAAAACCTGTTGTCCATTAAGGTATCACAGGAAAACTGAGGCTACTTTGTAGTAACTGCACCAGATTAGGAAAGTCCAGTAAATACTTAAGAAAGTCATTATTAACTACACTGCAATGTGCTATTCATAGTATCAACTACTCTGTTCTAGATTAAAAAAAACAAACCACAAAACAGTTACAAGCTGATCCAGGAACTGTGTCTTCCTTGCTTTCCAGGACCTGATCTGAGTAACAGCAGTCACAAGAAGATGCTTCTCCTTTATTGATCCCTAAAATTTCCAGTTCCTACATTAGCCTATACATTACAGCAAAATTATGCTTTATACTCTTTGGGTAACCTGGAGAAAAGTATTGGGGCTGCAGGCCCGAAGAGTTGTCATCTCTGTTTCAAACTCTCACAGATGTGCAGATGAGTTTCCTGTTAGTTAGGTATTTTGTAATAATCCTCACCTCTAGCTAGGTTAAGGTATTAATTTAGAAACAAAGAGAGAAAACATGCTTATGAAAAGAGACAAAAAGACATAGGAAACAAGGTAAGATGTTGGGGGTTAACCCCAGTAGGCAGCTAAGCACCACACCACTCCTAACTCCATTCCCTCCCCTACCTCCAGTGAGACAGGGGAAGAAAATAAAAGGAAGAGTAAGAGAAAACTCATGGGTCAAGATAAAAATAGTTTAATAAACAAAGGAGAAGTGAAAGAAAGAACATAAGAGATGCAAAGGTACTCACTCACCACCTCTCATGGACAGACTGATGCCCACCCAGTCCCCGAGCAAAAGATGCTAACTTCCCTAAACTCCCCTCCTCTCCATTTCATTGCTGAGCATGACATTACACAGCATGGAGTAGCTCTTTGGTCACTTTGGGTCACCTGCCTGGTTGTGTCCCCTCCCAGCCTCTTGCCCACTCCCAATGTCTTCACTGGGGTGGGGGGCATGCAGAGTGAGAAGCAGAGAAGGCCTTGATGCTGTGCAAACACTGTTCAGCAATACCTAGAACAGCGTTATCAGCATTGTTTTGGTCACAAACCTGAAACACAGCAACATACGAACTGCTATAAAGAAAATTAACTCCATCCCAGCCACACGCAGTACGTAAGGAAAACCACACAAATTACTATTTCAAATTGAAGTCCCAAAGCCTCTCTCGCTTTATGCGTAGCTGAGTTGTTCATCATATAGTCTAACATGAGTCCAAGCTCTCAGGGCAGGTGCCTATTCTACCACCTCACACTGAAACCAGTGAGAGAACAGCAGCTGGAAAAAGCTATCATTTGCTGTCCTGCCTGTTACTTCTGGTTCATCTTGCTCCCCAGCAGAAAGGGGCAAGATTTTGTGCTTGTTGGTTTGTTTTTCCCTCCTTTTAAGAACTGAAAAATACTCAAGCAAAGTGCCTTAATCAGAGGAAAAAGCAATGTGCAAGGCTCAGCATAAAGCCTACCATACCCTGAAACTTCCATTTCATGTCAAGACATTTTGTACAAGCATCAAAGATCAATGCATGGAAATGCAAGACCATTGTCAGATCTTGAAGCCAGCCCTGATGGCAACCAACCATGCGATGATAATGGGTTTGGGGATCACTGACTCCTAATCATCTCTTTAAAGTATGCTATGCTATGGCCCACGTGTACAAACTTGTGGTTTTGCTGCATAGCTTAATGCTCAGGTAAGAATGAATGAAATTTTATGAAGGATGATGTTTTACAGGCTGCAGATTTATCATCATCCTATATTTATTTGCTTTACCTTTAAGAAAAAATATTCTGGCTGCTTTAATGGATGTTAAAAGCAATTCTCTCCTTCCCCAAATACCCATCTAATATCTGATGTCTTTCACCTGATGCACACCTGCAGCTGTTATTTCCCGTGTTCCAAGGTCTCCAATCTGATATCAAGTATTTTCTTTCTCTCTGAACAGCCCCAAACTTGACCTAGTCTTGGAGAATAATCTCACTTTGGACTAGCGTTCAGCATAGTCTTTCAAATAGATAGCACCTGAGAACAGTCATCTGTCTCATACCAGCAGAGGAGAGGAAGACATTGCAGGAAAGTCTAGGTCAGTCTGAAGCCCAGAAGAAAAGCTCTTTTATCCAGGGACAGCTGGACAGTACAGGCAATCAAGTACCTGTAGTCCTAAAAGGGGTTTTAACTTATTTTCAGAGTCAAAGTAGGTAACAGTCGTCTCAACTGATCTTAATCTTCCCCCTTGCTTTAAAGCCTGGCTTTTGCCAGTCAGCCATGCATCAGTGGCAGAAATACACCACTTCACTTGGCAATAGCGAACTGTTGATTGATTGCTGTACAAACCATACTGATTTACATGATTTTACCATTGAGGCTAAAGGTAATTTATTTTAGGTGGCTGGGAGGACATCAGATCCTTGTAGCATGCTCTGAAGTTTGCTTTACCTGTCCTCGAAAGAGATTGAAATTATTCCATTTACATAGTTATTTTAAAATTTGGCCTCAGCTAGTTAAATCTCTCATTCTGACATATTGCTGAGTGATTTCTGAAAATAGGTCATTTTGATGACATACTATTCTTTCAGTCCACCCCATACAATGGCTTTTTCTAAATCAGAGATTCATATTTGCTACATTATCATAAGAAATACAAAAAGGTCATTAAACAAAATCAATTTATTTAAGGAACACCTTTAAAGATGTATGAAATATACTTTACTGTCTTTGGCTTTCAATTGAAACTGACTAAAATCTACAAAGGCTATGTTTACAAATGTGACAGATTCAAGTGAGAAGGGCAATTTGTGCACAAGTGAGATTAACAAAAATTCATAATAATTCAGGCTTAATGCTGCCTTCCCTTAATATTTTCCTGCTGTGCTCTTTTTGAACTTTCCATTATGCTTAATAGGATTCTTTTGGGATACAGGATTAAAGGATTACAGGCATTCTTACAGAGATTACCTGAACATTACAGATAGATCCAAGACACAAGAGTAATCTCTGGAAGTGCATCCAGTTATGCCACATTTTAGGCTATTGTCACCTGGAGCTTTTTCCCCAGTTATACATTCCTAAAGCATTCAAACCTAGAAACTGGAACAAACTCCTTTAAAAGATTCAATGAAACAAGATCCTATAGACAAGTGCTACACTAGTCATAATTTTGCCCTAAAAACCACTACACCCATAAAAGACAGTCTAGTCTTGTCAGAGTTGGAGACATTAAATGGCAAAGAACTGGGTCCAGGGTGGGGTGCTATCAATGGGAGCAAGACAGCAGATCTCTGCAGCTGATAGTCTGCCTGTCCAAGGAAGGCAACTCCAAGGAAGAGAGAGGACAGCAGCTGTGCCCAGCAAGACCCTGCTTCCAGACATCCTGTGCTGTGTCTCTGTTGTTTTACTAAGTCCAGAGTCAGGAAAAATTTATTAGCTCTTAATGGGTCCCCTGGAGACAGGGGCAAGGACAGATGAACACCAAGACCAGCAGAATTGCAGCTGCCTGTCTCACCTCAGGAACAGGGAATTGGATGAAGCAGAATTACCAAAACCCTCAAGGAGAAGATAAGAAAAAAAGAAATATGGAATGCATTGATTATAAACTGCAGTGAAAGGTGTTAGTATTTGGATCAGCCTGTGAGCATGACACTTCATGCTCACATGCCCAGTACTATTCTCCAGAGTCAATCAGTCCTGACCCGGTGGTGGAACATGACGAGACATCTCACATGTATTTAAGTTTAAGAACAGAAATGCTTGTGACAATGAAGCTGCATTCTGACTGGGCAAATTGCCACAGTCATCATTACATGCTCAGTGTCTAATATTTAATTACAACAGAGATCCTGCATGTTTAATCGGAGTTCATAAAATCTTTTACTTTATATTCATTTGGAATATTTTTTCCCCTCGGTGATGTAGGCAAAGAAAATCAGGAAAGGACCCTAAACTGCTTTTAGTAGCAGTCACAAAGCAGCACTGAAAGCCCCCTTGCTGCTCTATGAAGTGCAGACTGCTGCAGCTGCTCAGGTGACCTGCAGCAAGTATGGATATTCATGTTGTCAAGAGGGCAAAAGAGAAGTGTAGAGTTAACACCAAGAGGGCTCTGCATGGTGGAGCAGCCTGGGGGAGCAAACACCGCAGCAGCTAGAAGTGCGGCAGCAGCAGATGAACTCCTGGAGGAGAAACACTTCCAGAAATCCTTCCCCCTCCCTCCCTTCACGCACACAAGAGGGAAATCCAGGACAACAATGCAATGTCACAGACTTTTCAGCCAGACACACTTGCAAGGGCAGGCATGACAAGCTAACTGGCAAATACACCTGCAGAAAACCACACACTACTCCAGGCTGCTGTTTTTTTCAGGCGTTATACAGTCCCAGCTCTGCACAAACCGGAGTCACACCATCAAGGACTATAAACATTCCCAACTACAATCTGAGCCCCACTGCTCACACTTGCCTCCCACCTTCCCAGAGTTAGAGCAGCTGGAGGGGTGACAGCTTTTAAACCACACTGAGCTGGCTTTGACTATCAGCATACTGTGCTTTTTCTGAAAGACTAACTCTGCTATTGCACTGTTCATTGAGATCATATGGCACTATTCAATTTTAAGAGGAACTACAAGTCTCTTGTCTTCTCTCAGTGCTCTCAGAATTTAAGCCTCTATATGAAACGTAGGGTGAAAACATTTTGTTTTTAAAAGAACCAAGCTTTCTACCGTACAGCCACCAAGGCTAATACAAAAGTCATCTCTCCCACCCTTACATGCACTTACCATTGGATGGCATGCCTCTCTGTCTGAAGCTCTGCAGTCTCTTCTCCTGCAACACGTTCTAGAAAGTGTAGAAGCCAGCTAGGTATTGAAGTGCAAAGTTGCAGTTTTTGTCCTTGGAGGCCCAACACAGCTGTATGGGCCCAACGTGCATCTTCCATCTTCAGACTAGCACAGCTTTCTCTGCTTCCATATGAAGAGTTACGCCTGTGGCACACAGGGACCACCAGCAACTACTAGTGGCACGCTGACCACATTGGCAAAGCCAGCAACTGCAGAGTCAGGCCTCAATACAGGCCTAGAGACAATGCTACCTACAATATAAGTCCAAAGCACATCCAGAAAACCCAGGCAGTAAGCCAGGACAGCGGATGATAGATCCAGCCATAAGTACATTTACAGCACAGCTCAGAAAAGGACTAACTCCCCCCAAGTCTGACTTAAATAGAAGCCACAGGGCCCATGGACAGGCATGGGTGGTAGCACCATGTGAAGCCTGGTAAGGGCAATTAAGACTTATTAGCACCCTCAGGGCCCTGTCAGCAGATTTGCCAATGTTTGTTCCTTCTGGAGAACTCCACAATAAACACCAAAGAGAGTTTAAACACAGGAAAGCTTGCCTTGAGAAAGCTAGTAATGGCAATACCATTAGGAACTTGCTCCCTGCATGCTTGTAAGCAGTCCCTTTCTGCAGGACCCAGTTCAGACCACTCAGTAGCTTTCTGAGTTGCTGCAAACCCTGCATAACCCCCCTTGGCCCAAAGCTTCTCTGCGATGAGGCTGTTTACTCCCTGTTTTCCACCCAGCAATCCTGTGCTGTTCCTGCAAGCTCTTTGTTGCTTGTCCTGCTGCACCCCGTTGACCCTTCAGCTCCAATAGATAATTTTTGTTATGATTTGCTCCCCAGGTACACAGATTTGTCACCTTTCCTATCCCTTTTTCTGTGACCCTGAGAAGCTTTACCTATAAGCACTTTCCGCCTGCATTTCTGGGAAGGTACTCCCGGCTCCCTTTGTTGAGCTTTTTTGGTTTGCTTCCTGCAGGGATTCTGCTCTTTGGTCTCCACAAAAATCTTGACTCATCTTTTCTGTCTTTTCTCTGTGTCATTTAGGAAAGCTTGGCTCACATGTCATCTCTGCTTGTTCTGTCCCGGCTGTTTCCATCTGGATTGAGACTCCCCAGCCTTTGGCTAAATGCCATGCTTGCAGAAAGAGAAATGTTCACATGCCTTGTTTCCCTCTGGGGAATGGTGTAGCCTATACTCCATCACCCACTTGGCTGCCTCAGGCACAGTGACAGGGTGCCTGCCCCCTACTTACAGTTTTACTGTTTACAGTTTTATTGTCAAAGGTTAATGAACATATTGTTGTTTCAGGTCTAGAAAATACATGACTCTCTCTGCAGTTTCAGCCCTTTCTCCCTTAAACAATTTTCCCAGGAATTCCGAAACCAGTAGCTGCTTGACAGGTGCTATCCTCTTTCATTTTCGTTTGCCTAAATCTTCGGCCATGATACTTCAACATTGTTTCAGACTGTACAGCAAGGCTTTCTTCACTATGCTATAAACTTCAAAGTCCTCTAAAATGTGTTTTAATCAACTTTTAGAGACTTCCTCTGCAGTAGATAGTAGGTACTTAGCCTTTTCCTACTCCTCAGGTCCATGCATTAACCAAAACTTTTCGCTGGCATTAAAAAAAGATGCAATATCCATCTTGGTATCCAAGACCCTTGCATGAATGCTTCTTCCACCTTGAGGCCAGCAGACTGACCCTGAGGCGAGGCTGCTGGTCACAAGCCTGGCAAGGCTCACTGCGAGTGGTGGCAGCAGCGTCTCAGCTCGGCCTCAAGCCTATTGGGGTGGTCACAGCACTTCCATAAAGCTGGCATATGTTCGGAATGGCGTAGGTTGCAGGAGGGGGCAAGGCACCGAGACTTTCAGGAGGCTGTGAAACACAAAGTGATTTCTGCTGAAGAAAAAGGCCGGTGCCATCGGTGCACTTTGTAACACAGACCTGACTAAGAGTTACCCTGTGTAGTCAGCTATTGCTACCAAAGGCAGTGTAGATCTAGCCATGGAGAAGCAGCACTGGAGGAACAACAAAGTTTTACTACTAGAAATGACTGAGCCTGAACTACTGTTGGTATCTGAACATGCCAAATGACTGGGCTCTGACCTAACCACAAGATACCCTTTCTTTCCTAGGAGATTTTCTTGCATGAATAGGTAACACAAAGAGAGTACGAACAAGACCTTCCTCCTCTCAAATATGAAAGCTACACTTCCAGTTTTTTCTTCAAACCTACTGCTGTTAAGCTTGGCTTTTGTTAAACGTCAACAGCATTTTCATGAGCTTCACACTGTCCCAGATAGGATGTCAAATTTTATATGATTTCAGTCAATATTTTAGGGATATACACACAAGTCAGACATAAGAAGACACAAAGCTGCTGAGCTCAGCTTAGTCCAGCTAAGAGTTTGGTATGTCTGGGCACATACAAAATAGATTATTAGGAACCTAAGTAAGTACTGCTAAAAATAAGTGACTGCTTGTGATGATGTTAGCTCCATGTAAGAGGTTACTGCCTTCTTCAGCTGGAAATGACTGTCTCCTCAACAGAGAGTGGCTGGCGATTGGCATGGTCTTCTGTTCTGCAGACTAATGAAGTTCACTTGAAAACTTTTCAGGGTTTATTTTACATTGTAATAGAAAAGGAGCTGCTGTTATGTCTCAGCTGGGAGGAGGTAACTTCCATTAAGTGTGTAATAAGTTGTATATGTGCTCTTGTCTGAGAGGTCAGGGAAATGGTCAGACATTTGATGAGTTAAATAAAAGTGGCGTGGATTGTTTGCTTTTGGAGTGGGAAACTTAAATTCCACTTCTCTTGAGTGTTAGGCACCAAAGTGCTTTTTTTGAATCTGGTCCTTGTTCCATAGCCCAGATATCAGAATCCCATTGGGGAAAGGAGGCAGGTTTGAAAGACATAGGAATCTTATGTCTTCTCATTGCATTGTGTTATACACAAAGCATCAAATATATTTCTTTGCAGAAGGTATTAATCAGACTTACATATTGTTAAAGTTGCTTTTAAGCCTGAACTGAAAATGACACTATGTATGTTTTATTTATCCCTTCTCATGGGGACTAGTTTTGTTCATAAACTTGCATGCTTTGTATATACTAAAATGTGCATGTTACTTCATTTCATGAGTCATCTTCACCTTCATCCCTCCTAATAATTTCTGATTAAGAGACACATTTGATGCCAAAGAACTGAGCTGACATTTTTAATATTCTCTCTCTATAAAGACTAAGAGTGCTGCAAGAACTCAGAGGCATATCTAATGATCACATGTAAGCAGGTGCAGGTAAGCTCACTCATGTTTTTAAAAAATTAGAAGTCAGGCAATCTTGTTAGACAGCAGTGAGTGGGAGGTAATATATTCCAAGCTCGTTTGCTTAGTCTCAGCTCCACACTGCCCATAACCATGCTACTCCCAACTGGATGTTTTGAGCAGGTCCTTTCTGTTTTGAGCACAAGCTCAAGTCCCTATTGAAAATATTGAAACAGCATGTAGAAATGTCCCAGAACTGACTGTACAATAGAAACATCAGAATTGGTTCCAGACAGAAGGATAATATGAAAGTTTCAATTTATTGCAGTAGACACAACTGATAAAGGCAGATCAACATTTATTACATCAAAGAAATGGGATGCACTCAAAACCATCTGTAAAAGGGAGGGGGGCCAGCTAAGGCCATCCATTCCAGAAGACTAGCCCAGAGTCACAGATAATATTTCTAAACTGACAGGAGTGCCCAAAAGTGTGTTCAACAGTTACTTCCGCATCACAGAAGTCTCCAGGTTCTTTTGAAGTCACCCTGACATGTCTTCCATGATATGATGTTGGATTTACAAATTATCCCATGCTGCTTTGCATCTGTGACTGTGCCACATTTAAGCAGCAAGTGCTGCTTCAAACTCATCTGCTTGAGACACAACCCAGTATGATGCAAATGATGGACCTCGCCTCCTACAGATCTCCAGTCTCTTCTCTGGACTTGCTACATAGTCGCATTGCTGTTCACTATTTCCACCAGTGAGCTCCATAAAGTCCACAGCATGAAATCCATGAGCAATGGACATCCTCTGAGGGATCATGTATCTGAACCAGGAGGTGGTGAAATGAGTACCGTGTGACCTCCACAGGAGTAAGGTAAAGGAAGGTGGTAGCTATTCTAGGCAGGAGACAGTTTCCTCCCTCCCCAGTTGGTTCCCCCTCCACCATGAGCCATCCTTGCCTTTGCAATCAATGTCTGAGCTAATCACAGGCCAGGGAGGAGGTGAGCACCCAATTTCTGCAGTCACATGCATGGAGGAAACCTCTAGTGCCCCTAAAGACAAAGCTTTTCTTTCATAAAGACATTCCTAGGTGAATAGTGAGTAACCTCCTCTGCAGGTCTCTCTCCACCTGCTATTCAGACATACCTCTAATCCTGTCTGTGTTGTCTCTGTGATGGGGATTGTGGATTCAGGTGCTCTTTTCCCACTTGGCACAGCTATGGGCCAGGAGCAGAACTGAAGTATCACAAAGCCAGTGCTGTTCATCGACCTGCTGTCAGTTGCACCTCACCTGCAGAGGTGACGGCATTATCTCAGCCAGAGCTGTCTCACTGCATTGCCCATGGAACCAAAGCCATAATTCATACTTGACAGGATGTGTGGGCATGCAACACATGGGAGAAAAACAACACACATACACACAGAGGAGACACATGAGTTAAGCAACACAAAGAAAGAACCCAAACATAATTAAAACTATTTATTTGGAGGCCAAACCATGCCCTCCCTGAATGCTTCCATGAACATCATTCCTGGTCATTCATTCTGCTTCATCTTTTCCCCTCCTCCTGGCAGCCAAATACTGCCAGCTGCAGCATCAAAGCTGACAACCTTAAGTGATGGTTTCCAAAAGAGATCCACCTTTTTCCAGGAATGGTTGTTGTGTCTTTCTTTGCTTTTCTGGGGAACCACCAAAGTTGGCAGGACAGCTGTGCATGCATGGCTATAGCAGTAACCACTAGTGTCACTCCTTGTTAGAGGAGTGCCCATTCCTGGAGCCCTTGATTGTGGAAATAGTGCCTTGAAGTCTAGGGCCTGCAACAGATGGAGTCAACCAGCACCTCCAAGGGGCGAGGACCATAGACCATTGGGGACTATGGAGAGGAATCAATTCTGTAGCTCTCTTGAGCTTTTCACCACTGGGACAGGGACAGCAAATGTCCTTCAGTGAGCAGTGTTAGAGTTGTTTGCTTGGCTCGAGTTGACAGGACTGGATCAGAAAGTTTGCTACAGCTACAGACAGCCTGCATCTCACAGCTGTTGCTCACACACATCTTGTCTTGGAATCCTGCTTTCAAACTGAACTATTAGGTGACCAGTATATCTACATATGGCTGTATCATGCAGGTCTATGCATTACTTCTCTGGTGCCCTTTACATTGTTGATAATTAGATTCACTGAACAAGTGCAAAATTCATGGAACACCCAGAAAG
>NW_008824672.1:1871475-1872547 GCF_000699105.1 Pygoscelis adeliae | reverse complement strand
GAAAGATAAAAACAGAACTTCATTTCACATAAATATTGTTAAATCCTGCTTATACCTCCATGAACATCTTTCTCTTCATATTTAAACTTTATAGTGGAGTACAAGGTACAGAGTTTCTTTTCATATTCAAAGTTTACAGCAGAGCTTCAAATATGTATTAATATAGAAGCTGTAATGTATTCTGAGTTAAGCTGTCATAAAATCTAGGGCTTTTCACATCATCACTTTTGAAGGTCGGTGCCACAGAGAAAAAGAAGCATCTGTATTGGATCACCATGAAGGTTTGTAATACATTGCAATAAACACTGCAATATATTTCATTTTTATATGTTTTTGATGAAGAGGCAAAAGTGCATCTTGAAGAGTTGCTTTTCAAAAATTGCTCATCTGTTTGGAATAGCTGTAAAAGAGATTAAAGCTAAACATTATTCATGGATACATTATGACTCCTCACTGAGACCACAGCTGAAATGACAAGAGGATTCCAAAGATATTTCATTTGTAGTATTGATTTTTCTGAGCTCGTCCCACAAAGCTATGGCATGTGTGTTCCAGGCAAGTATGAGAAGATGTAGATTATCCTAGCTGGCTTTCTTTCCTAAGTTTATTTTTCTTCCCCCAACTTGGTTATAAACATTTTGCTAATATTGTGCTTTGGTTCTCCTAGAACCCCTAACAAGGGTGAAGACTGCTCCTTTGCAGACTTTTAGAACTAACACTTGTTGTTTAGAGTGCCTAAATCAATTCAGAAGTGATGCGGAGAATACTTTTGCCCCTCATGGCACAACAATGAAAAGTAGCAGTTATTTAACTGTGAAACACCACTTGTCAACAATTTAGGTTGCTGGGTGCAGAAACCTGGAAAAGTCCCAGTCTAAAGCACGAGCATAAGAAATGGCTGCAGTTCCCTGCCTCTACCTGGGGCCTCACACGGGCTGGAAAGGCACAGAAGAATCATAGAATCATTTATGTTGGAAAAGACTTTTAAGATCATCAAGTCCAACTGTTAACACTGCCAAGTCTGCCACTAAACCATGTCCCTAAGCACCACATCTACACATCTTTTAAATAC
>NW_008824672.1:1864681-1870858 GCF_000699105.1 Pygoscelis adeliae | reverse complement strand
GGCACTTGGCCTTGTTGAATCTCATACAGTTGGCCTTGGCCCATCGATCCAGCCTGTCCAGGTCCCTCTGCAGAGCCTTCCTACCCTTGAGCAGATCAACACTCCTGCCCAACTTGGTGTTGTCTGCAAACTTACTGAGGGTGCACTCGATCCCCTCATCCAGATCATTGATAAAGATATTAAACAGAACTGGCCCCAGTACTGAGCCCTGGGGAACACCACTCGTGACCGGCCATCAGCTGGATTTACTTCCATTCCCCACCACTCTTTGGGCCCTGCCATCCAGCTAGTTTTTTACCCAGCAAAGAATGCACCCATCCAAGCTACGAGCAGCCAGTTTCTCCAGGAGAATGCTGTGGGAAATGGTGTCAAAGGCTTTACTGAAGTCTAGGTAGACAACATCCACAGCCTTTCCCTCATCCACTAGGTGGGTCACCTGGTCATAGAAGGAGATCAGGTTGGTCAAGCAGGACCTGCCCCTCATGAATCCATGCTGACTGGGCCTGATCACCTGGTTGTCCTGTATGTGCAGTGTGATGGCATTCAAGATGATCTGTTCCGTAACCTTCCCTGGCTCCTTCCAGCCCTTCTTGTAGATGGGCATCACATTTGCTAACCTCCAGTCAACTGGGACCTCTACAGTTAGCCAGGACTGCTGATAAAGCATTAAAAGTGGCTTTGTGAGTACTTCCACCAGCTCCCTCAGTACCCTTGGGTGGATCCCATCTGTCCCTGTAGACTTGTGTATGTATGCAAGGATGGGATGCAAAGCTGGGATCAGTTTGAGAAATTATAAGACAAAGAGTCCAGATTACAGCCTTTACATTAGATTTAGTTAGGCATCCTGGGGCCTACCAATAGGCATTTTATATTGAGCGACACTTGACACCAGTGCCCTGGAGTGTATGCTGGCACAGCAAATTGCAGACTACCATGGGCACACCAGCAACATCCCTGAAGGAGTGAAGAGTAGGGAAGAGGTTGTAGACATGGTAGTAGAGTACTCCATCTGGGCAAATTTGGTCTGTCAAGAAGTCTGGACCTGATTTTTTATTTGCAGCAGATTCTTCAGTAGTTAAGCTACAGAATTTACTCTAGGGTTGTCTGAGGACTGGACTGTCTCCAAAGCTCCCCTATCATCTGGTCAAATGATCTTATCAGGTCACCACGAGGCACAGTGACAAAGGAGCAAGGGGGTTGTACTGCAGTTACTTCTCATGATAGTTTAACCTTGAGGAACTGAAGTCAGTCTGACTCCTGGCAGTGTAGTCAGCTCCTGGAGTAATGGAAATTCCTACTTATTCTGCATTCCCATGTGCCTGGTGGCTGCTGGTAAAGAGGCAACCGCAGGTTTTCAGCAGTTTCTAAAACAAAAAAGCCCAGGGAAAGAAGGAGAAACAGTAATGACTTCAAGTTATGCTTCTGTCTGCAGGACACCAGGATGCTTGGAGGCCAGTGTGGGCACTAGCATGCTGCATGGGCATCTTCTATGTGTTGTTATCTATCTTGGTGCAGCTCAGTATATACTGCCAACAAGGACTAAGGGATTCCCTGCTGACTTGTGCCACCCCACTCCCTGTGCTGCCTTACAAGTGTTTGCACAGAGTGGCCAATGGCAGCTTTGCTTATGGACTGCATTCCTTGGGGGCATTCGTCCCCTCCTCATGTGGGACACCAGCATATGACGTTTCAATCAGAAAGTGAATGGTCTTTATAGGGGACCTCTCTTTCACAGCACCTGCAAGCCTGACACAATAAATGGCATGCAGTGGTCCTTTTCCTTTTTGGATAAGCAGACCACAGTCAGTTTGAGCTTTCCCCTACAAGAAATACCGTTTTTTCCATTCCATGATGACTTATTTATGTCACTATACATTGAATTCTGCTAGAGTGGCCTATTAACTACAGAATATCAATACATTGCGCATGTTCCAGAAGAAACTGCATTAACAATAAAATAAAGTAGTTACAATTTTATAAACTCACAATCCTGTATGATCCTTTATTAAAATGTTGCAGGTGAACACTGGATTTTGTGTTTGGATCTACCTTAGCTGAATTAAATGAAAACATCAAAAAGGCAGGGTTGTTATAGTTCAGTGAAGTACTGGGGTGGTTTCTCGAACATTTCACATTATGTTGTGAAAACCACGCACACCCACCCAACCAACAAAAAAACCACAATTCTAATAAAACTTTGCATTTCTGCTTTTCTTTTGATCCACATTTCAGGGTTTTCCAAAACCAGAGAGTCTCATATTGTGAATGTATAAGTAGTGACCAAGATCTGCAAGTGTCTCAAATTTTGGGGTGCCTGTATCACTATTAGAACAATTGGATAAGATTTAAAAAAAAATTCCATTGGAAAAATGGTTTTGTGAAAAAAAAAAAATCTTTGTGGAAACATGGGGCTTTTAGTTAACTTCTCTGGCCCAAACTGATCACTTGCAGAATGCACTTGCTTGCCAAAACTGCGTGGAGAAGAGTGGCAAAATAGCCCACTGACCCAAAACTTACCTTTTGCGTCTAGCATATTATTTGTGATGAATAAGACCACTGTTTGAGCCTTGCTCATTTTATATCTGAGCCTACTGCAGTTAAGATATGTCCACCACCAAATTAATATCTTGCTTTCTGTGGCTTTCCTCAAAAACTTTGAAAGACATAGACTTGATCCCATGTACAAAGTGAAAAATCTTTTAAATCCAATAAAACAATGTCAGAGAACAGAAGAATTTTTCACTCCATATCTACTTGATTCCACTTTTAAGGGAAAAAAAAAGAGGGGCACTTGCAGCAAAAAAAAGAAAAGAAAAGAAAAAAAAAATCAAAACCTCTTAGATAGCTACCCTAACAGAAGGAGCTCCTAAATTACCATTCAGTTATGGAAAGTTAACTAAAAGCAATTTTTTTTTTTGTTTTCATGAAAGGTTTGTTTGAAATTGCATAGAAGGCATAGGCATAAACTGAGACAATCAGCAGGTAAATATTGAGCAGATTTATTTGAAAGTCTGTATCTTCTCCCATTGATAGCAGCAATAAAGCTTTCAGCAGTGTAAAAGTCTAGAAAAACATTCCCTGAAACTATGGCCAAATGGATCTATTTTTCACTCAAACTGTATACCGTATGGGGGCCATAAACTGCCACAGGGTCACATTTAACAGGGGAACCAAGCTAAATAAAGAACCAAGCATGTAACTTAGACTCCAACTTCCCCCACCCCACCCAGTATGAATCTTAGTGATTTGAAAACCGCCTTGCTTTTGCTTTATAAATAAATAAATCACTTGCTTTGACACTCAGTGAATTTAGCTGGAGGCAAAATGAGATCTTTTGAATATTTGTTCTTGCACTGTTTCTGACAGAACCCCAAAATCCAGCAATAACAGAGTTTAAAAGAGACACTTTCTTCTGAGATCTTGGTAGAGATAGGTAGAACGTATCTTGAGTTCAAAAAAACAAAAAAAAACCATTCATGCCGATACAGACAGGGTAGATGTTAGGTGGGAGCTTTTAATCTGTTAATGTCTGTTGACACATTCTCATTGCTGTTACACAGCTTCTGGATGGACTGGCCACTCATGTCACTAAGATAGGTATTGGTTTTTTCCATGCAGTGACCACAGATGACTAATGACTTTTGGAATAGATTTATTAATGTTTTGCACTTGTTTCTGTTACTCTGTGTGTTTGGACAGAAGAAACAGAGTACCCTTGGGTTTTGTGTTTGTTTTTATTTTCTCCTTTCATCTTCACAGCCTTACTGTTGAAAAAAAAAATAAATACAATTTTTTCAAGACCAAGAAAAAGGCTTCTGCGGTGCCTTAAGAAATGACATTCAAGACATCATTTATCTAGTTTTACTGAATACATCTTTTCAAAGCTTATGGTGCAAATTTAATGTAACATTTTAATGCAAGTTTTAGAAAAACACAGAACCCTGGAGTCACAATTTTCTACATGTCTACACATCTATTAAGGCCATAATTATTTAATTAAGCTGACCTGCTTCAAAGTGGCAAATTCTAGTGCTGGACATTTTATTCTGAAAAGTCTTTGACTGGCAAATCCTTCAGTTCTCTTACTGTTTTGCCAACCCCAGCTCCTGCTAAAAATGATTATCTGAAATGATCGCAAATAATCAAACCCTTGTTCTCTCTTAAGAAACTAGAATGATCCTGTCCTTTCACATTGCTCCAAAAATAAACCAAAAATCTTGCGAAACATAGAAAACTCACCAAACTTCATTGCCTAGTAATGGGGATTGTTGTTATAATGTCTTGTGTTCCTCATTTAAATAGGTTTATTGTAATCATTACACAGCACTAGCATCAGTATCAGCACAGCCTGAATGCTGATGTTTCTGCGGAGGTTGTTAGTTAAAGAAACATTAAAATATACTAGGAGCAGTGCAACCATTTCTTTATCTTTCTTACAGAATATTTCAAATCCATTTTCACATCATCCTGAAGATTTTTCTTAGATGAAGAAAGAAAAAAGTCAGATCATGCCAGGTACAGAAGATACTTTTCTTTGAGAAGATACAGGTTTTCTGTAGAGAAAGGAAATATGCTAGATCCAATTTGCCTGGATTACAGTAAGGCACTCAGGGGAATTTCTAGAGTAGAGAAGTTGGGCATTAGGAAACTAATTGTAAGATGGGTTGGGAAGTAAAGGGAGATGGCTGACACTGTGGTAAATAAGGAACTTTCAAACTAGAGGGAAGCTGTTAGGAGAACATCTCAGGTCTTAGGACGTGCTGTGTTCAGCTTTTCTTTAATGACCTTTATGCAACGAAAAGACTTGTAGTTCTACTAATAAAATGTGCAGATGTTGCAGACCTGGAAGACACGACCAGAAAGGAGAAACACTTATCATGTAGGGAGAACCAAATGACCTTAGGGAACGAAGTGAGAAATGAGAGACAACATAGCAGTACTAACGGCTGTAACACCGTACAGTGCTATCAAAGAAAATCCTCTTATGTGCTGGAAGTTAATCAGCTGGAATTAATATAGAAGGGGGAAAATCTCCTTGCAGATAGTCAGCTTGGAAGAACAAGAGACACCAATCTGATGTGGTCATTAAAGAAACAACTAATATTTATCAGGCAAAGTCACTCTAGCAAAGATGGAGGGTATTAATGCTTCCCTATAAAAGTCTGATAAGAGTTTATCTAGAATTTAAAACACAACTCTAATCACAAAGGCTCAAGAGAGATGAATTCAGAAGGAAGAGCTACACAGTGTGGCTACTAGGATGGCAGGAGGAATGAAGTACCCATCCTGCCGAATGAGAACAGAGTTGTCTGCCTTGCCAAAGGAACAAAAATCTGTGTTGAAAAGAATACAGGTTGGGTACCTGAGTTTTGAAAGTTTGGGTTACTCACTGTTTCTGTTTCAGATGGATGTACGTTGCCTTTTTTCCTCCAGGGTGGTCTTATCTTACTCTCTGAAAATGCATTAAAAAAAAAAAAAAATCAAAACAAAAACCAGTCAACTCCTCCCTATGATTTTGTGAAGCACAAGCAAGAACGTCATCCTGCCTGGTTAGTACTTCGGTGAGCATTTCTGTAAGGCTGATCTGTAAAACCCATTTTACAGAGTGCATATGTGTTCACAGTGCAGAATCTCACAGTACAGACTTGCTACAAGCAGAATGCATTAGAAAAATACTCATAAGTAAATACTTCATATGCTCCTTAATCAATGTTTTTCCTTCCTTTTCAAATCCAAGCAAATGTCACTTCTTTGCAACTTGCTGTCCAACACTGTTGTGACATAAGTTCTCATTAATCAATTCCTTTTTACAGTAGGAATACCTTGAAGTCTTCATCTATTTAGATCCTAAACTTGGAAAGAGCAAGGTTTCTTTTTAATGAGCACCAAAGCTTTCAGATTCCTTAAATTTCTGAGTTATGTGTAATGAAAATGGTTTTTTTCGACTGTTAGAATCCAACGATTCTGACAGCATATATCCAATAAATTTTTTAACTTCATTTGCTGCAAAATTTACCTGATAATATATCAGAAAACCAAAACCAAACAGTTTTCATCCCTCACTTCAGAACAAGTTGTATGTTTAAAGGTGTCTATACATATACATGTTCAAATACAACAGTATAGAGGAGGACAGGGTTATTTTCTTTACATACTTTCCCCATCTCCTGTTCCTAC